>NC_134483.1:383158179-383409308 GCF_040206685.1 Ascaphus truei | reverse complement strand
GATAACTAGTGGCATTACCTACACATATTTAAAAGAGTTGGCATCCAGCCCAACCATAGATAAGGCACGATATTGGAAGTAATACATAATATAAGGTTTAGGTATTTCTGGACAACTGTTATGACTTATTTTTGCTTTGTCACTCTGAATCAACTGAATTACTTTATTATGGAAATAAAAGATACAGTTCACACCACTGCAATAGTTAGTGCAATGAATTATGTAACTTCACTGAAAGCAATGATAACATTCTTGTCCTCTTTAAAGCAGCAGTCTCTGGCTGTATACTGAAACTTTACTCAAAATAATACCATTTCAAATATATACTGTACAATGAGTTAACCTATTTTATTCATAATGACTTGAAGAAAAAAGGCATGAATTGCTCCTTTATAATTTTCTAACATCGGTTCGAAGCAGGGGTCCTCCATAGTTGAACTCCATGAATGCCAACTCTGGGGACCCCCTGCTTCCCAAGATACAGGTCTCCAAAGGAAGTGCCGGTATCTCGGCAAAGTTTAAAGCTCCCGTGTCACGTGGGCCAATAGGAAGCCGAACCGGATGACATCACGTCTTCCTATTGGCCCACAAAAACGCAGGAGCTTTGACACTACGCCATTACGTCAACCAAGCTAGCCAAGTAGCTACCGGTACCTACTACAGAGGTAAGTATCTCCGGAAGCTGGGGGTCCCCCGACCTGAAATTAATGGTCACAGCTTTGGATCCTCCCTGCTTCCATCCTATATTTAAAAAAAAAAACAAAATTGCCAAAAGAACTCACATGCTTTGATGGCCTCTTTAAGCTATTTTTTTTTTTTTCAACAATCTGTTTATTAGTTTTTCAGAATATAACATACAGTTGTCACATGAGTGCCGTAAAAAGCGTTCCGTGGGACATACACCATTCATACAGACATGGGGGAGGGAAGACAGGAAGGTATTGGGGTAGGAGGGGGGGGTGGGGAGGAGGGGGGAGGGCAAACTCTCTGCCTTTATGCAGTTATAGTATGTATTAAGATTGCGGTGCTATTCACTAGCTATCTCTTATATCGCCCAGATCCTCCCTCCCCTGTCGTCGCACTCCCTTTTTTTAGAGCTTGTGCTGTAAGAACTGTTTAACTTACAATGTTAGCACAGAACTTCCGAAACCAATATTTCATTCATTTTAACCATATCACTTGCATTCATTGTATTCCCTTCTGCATACAATACATTTCAATATGAATTTATCTCTGGCTGCCACACCAATACTAATGTTACCTAGTTTATAAAGCATTATTCTGTGAAGATGTTACTCTAGGTAAAGAATTGCATTCTTACCTTAACTAAATGTTGAGACGGAATCACTTTTTTAGTTAAAAAAAGCATGCAGATCTCGTTTTAATTAATTTAATATTACATTACCCTCATTAGTTTATAGCCTATACCGGTGGTGTTAACTGCAGTCCTCAAGACCCCCCCGCCCCCTCCTCCCCCCCCCCCCCAACAGGTCAGGTTTTAAGGATATCCCAGCTTCAGCACAGGTGGCTCAAGCTTTTAATGAGTCCCTGATTCAGCTGCCTTTGCTGAAGCAGGAAGCCACTAATTGAGCCATGTGTGCTGAAGCAGGGAGTCACTGATTGAGTCACCTGTGCTGAAGCAGGGATATCCTGAAAACTTGTTGAGGACTGGAGTTGAGAACCCTTGCCGTAGGCTATTTAACCTAAACATTACGTTAATAGTAACACCTATCCACTAAAGAGAATAACCTAACGTTATCCCAGTTTTACTTAGTAAAATAGCTCGTGGTTAAGTTTTTTCAGTCCATAAATGCTAATAATATGCAAAAAAAAGGATGTCCCCAATCCCCCCCCCCCCCCCCCTCCCTAACAATGTATATCTACTAAAAGCCATTCAGGTGAGAGTCTATTTTACTTTCTCTCTCTTATCTGGATGGGACTACCACCACCTTTAGGTATGACAGGCATTAAGCGAGCCATGTTATTTGAAGCCAACGCAAGGCAGTGCTAATGTAACCTGATGTTAAGCCTATGCTAATGAGTTGAACAATGGCCGCTGATTAGTGCATATAATTACCTTTGTAGATGTGTTCTACTCAAGTGGAAGTGTTAACTCCAGTCCTCTAGGGCCACCAACAGGTCAGGTTTTCAGGATACCCATGCTGAAGCTGGGCTATCCTGAAACCTGAGCTGTTGGGGGGGTCTTGAGCACCCCTGGCCTAGACACATTTTTCTAAATCTGTATTATATTTTCCAAGCTGCATATCATACATTTGTAATACCGTCTCTGATCCCTAAAATTGACAATATTGACTCTGTACTTGCCAGACCAAAAAAATCCCCCATAATCAAGTTCTGAAATAACTTTACTGGCTCTCTGCCACTCACAGTATACAGATATAGCCAATGTTATTGCAGCCCGTGGCGCGCGGACATGGGTAAAATAACGCAATAGCCCCGCTCCCTTGCACGCAGCTGATTCAAAACAATGGCTACTTCTCCCACTGCTGTGATGTGTATGTTCTGCTGTAGCGAGCCGTGGGTTTGCAAGAACCTTTGCTACAACTGTATATTAGTGAGGCACCTTTTTGCATGTAAATGCTGTCATTTTCCTTCTACATTTCAATGAATAAGCTGCAGTCCTTGCTACGTTATTCCCCAACTGCGTCAACTGCCAAATTGTATGATGTTTGACACTGTTTCAAAACAGTAATATTTTTGTCAGTAAAACATAGTCAGCATTTCTGTGCCGATGTTACCCTTTATTGCATACCTTTGCTGCTTAAAAGGGGCTGACATTCATTGCAGAGAAATCCAACGTGTTTCATTTCAGGTCCCGTCAACAGAGCTAGGAAATTACCATCGCAGAAGTGGCTACAAATTGGGTCAAGTGATTTTTTAACTTACCCTTGCCAAAGCAGGTCATCGTTAGCAAGATCTTGCCAAACACATGATGCCAAACAGAGGTCAGTTGCATTGAGGTACGATAAAATGGTAAGGCTTAGCTCTGGTGGCAGCCTTTCAAGATTGATAAATCCTTGTTCATCCTTCCCTTTCCTTGCTTTCAACAGTTGGTAGAGGTCCATGCCACCTTGTGTGTGCCTCCGGTGGTTAAGGTTGGAATCATTAACTATTATCCTTCTGCCATTATCTGTGGCAAGGTAGCTGTGCTCGCTATATGCCTGTTGAAACTGATGGTTTCTTGCCACTCTCCAAAGTCCTTGACCCATCGGTGAGCCTGATAAATACAAAAAAAAAATTTAAAAAAATAATGGACATTATTTTGGTAATTATTTGAAAAACATTTTTGTAACTTACATTTTACTCGTTTTTTTTTAAACAGCAGTAAAGGCCTTTTTTAATAATAATAAAAAAAGGGTCAAGATTAAAATTATTTGGTAACATGATAAGTATCTTTATCTACATATATATATATATATATATGTATACACACAAGTTGACTTATTTCTTCATTTAAAGATGTTTTTTTTTCTTTTTTTGGTATCTTGACAGTGCCCCCCAGAAATTTTTTAATTTTGTTTTGCGTAAGCCAATTTATGAGCAAAAGAGCTGATGCTGAACAGAGAATAGAGTATTGCACTGTACCTTCTTGTTACTGAACTGGTTTATGCAGACAACCCTGATTATCAATGCCCTGCAGGTCCGTGGGCAATTAATGGGGCAATGAAAGAAAACTAAATATTATAACAAAAATGCATATGGACGACACTGCAAATGTTTGAATCCTATGAAACACTACCATCTTCTGGCCGAACGCAATTAACAAGGTTGCAAATTATACCCTTTTGACACCACAATGACAAAGCACAACTACACAAAATTAAAAAGATAGTGAAATTATTTTACACACATACATATATATATATATATATATATATATATATATATATATATATTCTTTAAAAAAAAATGTGTATGTATATATATTATATATATACTCTATTCTTTTCCACTGAATAATGGCTGACACCCATAAGATCTCCTGCAGTGATTCTGCCATCATATTGTTATCTTTAATGCAGTTAACAAGTGAAAATTATCTGCTGGCAAGGTGCATTAACAGTACAGCCATAATAAAGGACACTTTCGCTTTAAAATGTCTGTCCACTATGGCTGTGAAGCCTGTCACTGCACATGACAGAATATCGGCACCTCTATCTTGTCTGCTATGGAAAACAGGAGCTGCCTGGTCACAGCACTACCTATCTGGGTACTCGGTGTGGAAGCTTGCTGTGCGCATGTGTGGGAATTGGACTCCCTCTACGGCGTGAAAATTACATCATTACGTCACTTCTGGCACTTCGATTTTGCCTGCTATGGAAAGCAGAAGCTGCCTGGCTACAGCACTATCTATCTGGGTACTGGTATATGGAGAAGGAGTGGCTCGGTGAGTAAAGACACTGACTGACACTGAGATTGCTGCAGGGGAGCCTGGTTCAATTCCCGGTGTCGGCTCCTTGTGACCTTGGGCAAGTCACTTTATCTCCCTGTGCCTCAGGCACCCAAAACATAGATTGTAAGCTCTACGGGGCAGCGACCTGTGCCTGCAAAATGTCTCTGTAAAGTGCTGCGTACAATTAGCAGCGCTATACAAGAACATGCTATTATTATTACTCGGCGTGGATGCCTGCTGTGCGCATGCGCGGGAATCGGATTCCCATTACGTTTGGATGAGAAATTTTTGGAGTGAAAATGACGTCATCACGTTATGTCTTTTTAAACCGGATTTGCTCAATTGCTCAATTACCACCTTAGAAGAAGCCCGTGGGGGCGAAACGCGTTGTCAAGATTTAACATTAACATGTACCCTGTGGCAATGTGTTGTAGAGGATAAATATATTTATAGGTTCTGTCTTGTCACACCAAGCCTATGGTGTAGAGGTAAGAGGCAAGGCATTGGTATCAGAAGGTCCCGAGTTCAATCCCTGCATGTGTTTTGTACAAAATGTATTAATGTTTAATTGTGTCTGTGTCTGGTAGTCAATAAAGCATTGAATTAAATATTTGAAAAAAAAAAACAATGGCACGCGACGGCAAGAGAGATGAGCAGAGCAGAGCAGAGAGATATGAGCACGTGGACAGCAGGAAGAGGAGAGCACCGGTAAGGCGGCAAAATGGAGTGTTAAATCTGTAATGAGGAGGCTCGAGAGCTGATGCCGGTGAAATTTTAACGCGGTCTTGGGGTTGTGGACCCCAAGGACCGTGTTATAACGGGGTTCAGCTGTATTTTGATTCAATAAATTATTATTATTCTTTGCAATATTAGTCTGAGTGCTTTTTGTGAGGTTTCTTTTTCTTTTTCTGTGTTTTTATATATACATATATACATATACATACATACATATACACATACACATATACATACATACATATACACATACACATATACATATATACACACATACACATAGTTTAAAAAAAAAAAAGAAACACCTGTAAGTGGCTGCCACAAGAGATTGAAAATAAATAAATAAAGAAGGATTAAACCAGACATATCAGCTTATTTTAAATTATGTTAATTAAGCAATCATTTGACAATTGATTCATGGCTCTACCTTTATTAGAATAATGATTCTGATACATGTATTATGTTATTTTTTTGCTGTGCTATAAACCTGCCTACTTTCCCTTTTCATACAGTGCAATGTCACATGACTGTCCCCCTTTCAACAATAAAAGTAGAACATTTGCAGTATCTATTATTGTTAACAAGCATAGAAATGTTAAACATAATCTAGAGACGTAAATCAATAAAATGCAACCTGTGCATAATGTGTAATGACTAATGTTTGCCAAAAATACAGCTAACCTTCAGATTGTTTGCCACGGGATTTTGTTAGTGTTGTTTGTTAGTAGGATATTTGCTCCTGCATTATTTCTGCCATTCTCTTCAATCTGTATACATATATAGTAAGAAAATTAAAATGTCCTTACTGTGATGGTTTCAGAATTCTTCTCTCCCCCATACTAAGTACACCATTCTATTCCCCTCACTAAACCTTTGTCTCTCCCTTACTCAGCAGCACTCAGTCCCCCTTTTTCCATCATGTGTCATTGAGGACCATTGTGAAATCTAGGATTTGAATGTAAAGGGGAGTTACCACACAGGGCAATACTGATTATAATTATTAGCATTGTTTTCAATGAAAAGGTAAAACAGAATAATTATGTTTTATCAATTTTTTAAAAGATATGAATCACCTACATTTTATAGATTAGACATGGCACTACCTTTAATTTACTTTGTTTTAGGTAGTACTTCATTTGAATGGGCTGGCCACTTCCAATCCCTCTCTCTATTTCCCATCCGGCTCACATTGTTCAGTTCCTCCTCTCGTTCTCCAGGTTGAGGTCATCTATTGCCCACCTACCTCTACTCATCACGTTTCTTTCTCTCTCTCTTTGAATCCTGGCTCTCCTTTCTCTCCTCTGACACCCCTGTTCTTCTCTTTGGAGACTTCAACTGCCATATTGATGACCCCACTCTCACTTGCGCTTCCCACTTCCTCTCTCGAACCTCTTCTTTTGGCCTTCACAGAAGGAATGCAGCCAGCACCCACAAGGACGGCCACTACCTGGACCTGGTTTTCACTAAACTTTTTGTTCCCTGAATTCTTCATTTCTCCCTTTCCTCTCTCTGACCATTATGTCATTTTCTCTCTCTCAACACCATGTCCAACTCCATCTACCCCAGGTTTCTGCAGAGACCTGTGTTTCATTAACCTACAAGCTCTTGATTCTACTTTGCGCTCCTTCCTCTGTTCCACCTGCTCTGCCACAACTAGGTCAGGATCTAGACATCTGCCCTATCCTCCTCTCCTGGATTTGGATGCCCTTCTTTTCCTATCCTGTGCTCACTAACCTCAGACCATGGCTTAACTGTCAAACGCATGCTCTGCATCTACACTCGCTCCTCTGAACTCTTGACCCTACCTGTCTCTAATTTTCGCTGTCTCCCTCCTGCTACGAAACATCTTGAACGCCTTGTATTATCTCGCTTACTCAATTTTCTCAACACTTATTCTCTCCTAGATCATCTACAATCTGGCATCCGCACTGTTACCTCCACTGAAATAGCCATAACCAAAATAACTAATTACCTCCATGATGCAAAAAACTAAGGTCATTACACTTTGCTAATGTTACTCGACCCCTCTGCAGACTTTGATACTGTGGACCACCTTCTTCTCCACACTCTTGGTATCCGTAACAGCTCTATCCTGGATTTCCTCTTATATCGTACTTTGTGTCTCGTTTGCCAACAACTACTCCTCTGTCGATATCTCTGTGCGCGTACCCCAGGGGTCAGTCCTGGAACTCTTCACATTTACACACACTCTCTAGCTGACCTGCTGTACAGACCAAAGTATCTGAATATCTCTCCGCTATATCATCCTGGATGGCCGTCTGCCAACTTAATATGTCAAAGATGGAGCTCATCATACTTCCTCCCACGCCTAGCCCATTCTACATTACTGTTGGTAGCACTTTCATACACCCAGTATCAAAAGCATGCTGCCTAGGTCACATTTAACTCCTCTCACCCATTCTCCTCTCACATTCACAATGTAGCAAAAACCTATAATTTTTTTCCTCCGTAACAGTGCAAAAATATGCTCTTTCCTCGGTCGCTTTACTGCTAAAACTTTAACGCAGGCCCTCATTTTCTCCCATCTCGACTACTGTAACCTACTGTTCGGTCTTCCTACGTGTTACCCGTCTCCCCTTCTATCCTAAACACTGCTGCTAGAACCACTTTACTCTCTCTTAAATATGTCTCAGCATCTCTCCTGCTGAAATCCCTCTCCTGGCTTCCTATTCAACTCTGTGTCACAAACTTCTCCTATCTTTTAAGTCTATACATTTTTCTGCCCCTCCTAACAGCTCAGCCCTAATTTCTCGCTATACACCTGCCTGACTCTTGTGTTCTGCTAAAGGATGTCTCCTGTCTACCCATTTCTAATCTAAAGCCCCTCTCACTCAATGCCCCACACCTTCTTAAAACACACCTCCTTAAAGAGGATCCACCTCTGGATAATACTATACATTTCATATGCACTGACCCTGGTCCCTAGTAGACGCACTTACCATAAAATGCTCCTACTATCTCTGTAAGTTATTCCTCCTTACTGTATATAGCGGTGAAGGGGTACCCAGGCCAATAATAAAAGGTATTATGCCCGGCTGGGTGCCCCTGAGCCATATTGGGGAATTGTAGATTGCCAGCTCTGCAAACCAGTAATGGCAGCAACACTGCGATTTTAATAAAAATGTCTGTGTGTCTCCCACCAGGTATAAAGTGGCGAGAATAATGTCATGTCTAAATGTAATGTATAACCGTAGTAGTGTTTCCCTGTAAACCGCGCAAAGGAAAAATGGTTTTAAAACCCAGGAGCTCGCAGCTAGCAAGCGGCATGTAGCTAACTTCTGCAAGGAAGCTCCTAGCGCGCTGAGATTTGCTGTGAGTGCTGGTTGGGTAAAATCATGGAAAAGTTTATAGCGCCATTTTTATAAAGTTATCTAAAAATTGATGAATGAAAGTCCCCCTATTTTAATTGTTCCAACAGTATAGGCATAAGGGGATTTTCATTCAGACGGCCGGAACAGAGGAAACCCTTTATTTGTAATCACTGTACTTTAGAAATGCATAGCAGGAAATTCCTGCGAGGTAAACGACGCATATTTAGCCCGGACTTCTAAGACACTCCGCTGACTTACAGCCAAGATGTCTGAAAAAGTCTGGAGTTAAAAGGCTTCGGCCGACAAAGGTTTTAAGTGGGGAGGGGTAATGCAAGTATCCCAATCTAAGCAAATGTCCGGGAAAATCCGGCCTGCTCAGACAAAATATTGCCAGGTAAGGGGGATGGGTCTGGTATGCTAAGCGGCAACGGTGCGAGGTTTGTGCATGCCCATAGCAAACTAAGAAGCCCTCTGCCATGTTTTGCCAGGTATGGGCAATGCTGGGAGAGGTGGGAATATCTGTTCCCACAGAGAGATTGGCTGCAGAGGATAAATATGGTTTTTTTTACTGCATAAGAATCCCTGCAGCCGATCTGGAGGCAGTTCCATCTAAGCTTGACATTAAACTTTTTTACCATCGTAACCCAAGTCAAGAGTTCGTAAGAACTAAGGATTCCAGAACCAATTCTACGGCGGTAGAAGAAAGAAAGCAGCCCCGGCGGAGAAACAGCGGTTGCGAGAGGCGCCAATGTCCAAAGACTGTTTTCGGCTTGGTTTGCGCACAAGTCCCGCTCCTGAGAAATTGTGCCTAGAGAGTCTATTTCAAAAGATTTCATTTTGGGAATAGAAGATTTCGTTTTACCCGTCCAAGTAAGTGTATTTCAAGTGTTTTTGTGAACTAACTTGAGTGTGTTCATTCTGTAAATAAATCACAATTTATTTTACCTCTTCGCTTTGCTCAAAGGATCCGGGTATTAAGGTGTTAAAAGTGCTGGTCTACCGGGACACTGTACCACTTAGATTGTAAGCACTTCTGGCAGGGACTGCTTTTCCTATTGTTACTTTCATGCCTGAAGAGCTTATTCCCAGTATGTGTTATAATATTGTCACATGTTTTACAGCTGTGAAGCTCTACTGATGGAGCGGCCGTTATTTGAACACTTCACGCGTCATGTACATTGGAATCCCCATTTGAAACTGCGGGATGAATTCCAGCCTCCCCGCACTAAGATGCGAGCGCGGCGAGTGCAGAAAAACGAATTTTAGTGTTCTGGCTATTAAAAACATGAAATTGACACAGTAGCACAGTACTGTACACATTAGAGAAACAAAGGACATAAAGTCCATCCACAGTGCAGCAGAAACAAATCACAGTCACATAATAGTTCATCCAATAGATCCTATATAGACTGGATAACAACAATCTTGATCCTGGGTATATAAATCCTTATATAGCTGCTCAAATGTACATAATGAGAATACTGATATACAGTGTAGTTGAGTCCGATAGCTCATGAATAAGTGGCTGCCATCTTAACCGGCTTAAATCATAAAGTGGGATTTATAGGGTACTGGGGAGACACAATTACCAAGGTAGAGTGTCACCTTTTAACCAACCACACTCAGATAAAGCCACACAGCATATACAGAGGCGGCACACTTTATTCGAACACGGCTAGAGCCGCAAGCCGCGAGATTTCCCAGCTTTCGTGTTGAATCCCCTCGGCGTGCCGCGCGTCACCGATGCGCGGTCACGCTTCATCGGGAGCGTGCGCGCAAGGCGTGCATGCTATGGGCTCCCCGAAGGGAGCCCTGGTGTCCCGCGATGTGGGGGATGGCGGTGGGGGGCTCCGGGAGACCCGGCGGACCCGGAGAGGGGGAAGCCTGATCAGAGGACAGATCTTCCGAGGCTCCGGCGCGTGCGCGGGAGAATGCGGCGCGCGCCCGGTATCTGTCGCGGCCGAGACTGGGTAAATGTTAGAATAAACTCGGCCGCGACAGTAGGTAACACTAACAGTATGCAGCAGGACAACACCAGAGTACACACTATTGTAGGAAGTGAAGGTGAACAGCAGGAACTCCGTCAAAGTGTGCATTCATCTTGATAGAAGATCAACAGCAGGAAAAACCTCTAGGGAGGAAAGTGGAGCACTGCGCAGGGACAAAATGCAGGAACCGGCACACCAATACTAAAAAAACGGGTTTATTGATCAACTAGGTGAGACACCAACAGCATAGCAACCACCCACTCTGATGCGTTTCGGGTTAGGCCCTTTGTCAAAGAGTATATATAGGACTCACCCTACCACTGCAGATGACCACAATAGAGATTTCTCTCCCACGAATGGTTCTGTTTGAAATCCTGTAAGTGCACATTCTTATGGGTTGCTGATTTTTTAAATAAATGTACCTTATTTTTTACTCTGTTACGTGCTATGGAGCTTGCGCTTTTGTTTGTTTTTTGTTCATAGATTCCAAAAGTGGTTGGCTATACCACTCCCCTTAAAGCTGCAAAGACGCTCCCTGGATCTTGTATTGGGACTATATTTCTCTCTGGGTTTTTTGTTTGAGTGGAACATTCAATTTGGATTTTCCTTTTTTTTCACTATCACGTTATGGTTTGTAGATATTATTAGGTTAAATTGTGGTAATTTTAATTTATTTTAATATTTTAAATATATTATAATTTATCATTTATTATTATTTCACATCCTCTTTAGCGCTACTTAATTTTTGTGCTGATTATATATATATATATATATATATATATATATATATATACACACACACACACACACACACACATATATATATATATATATACACACACATATATACACACACACATATACTGTGTGCATGTCTGTCCTCGTGCTATTTTCAGAAAATGGTGACTTTGATCCCCGAGTACTTTGAGTACAGAATAAAATGCATAGGTACTTAACCATAACATTCACATAAGAGCATTAGCATTATCTGTTACTATGTACAAAAGTCACAGGGTATCAAAAATAAATCAATCCTACTAAATATAAATGATTGCTTCATCAGTATACTTTCCTTGAAACTGTCTTCAAGGAGTTCATCCGGCGGGAAATGGTTGATGCAAGTATAAATATTTAAAACATGCTTTTCAAAGAGTAAACTTAGAAGAGTACTCTGTTCAAAAAGAAATCTTTGAAGAGTCCTCTGGGTTGGAAAATGAACATAACTTTACACTTCCAAATGTGTTCTCATTTGCAAAAGACCTATGTTGTTACTTTAACTGTTGTGATGCCAGATTGCCTGCTGCGCCTGAATGCCAAGGACCATCCAGAACTGGAGCCGTATAATTACGTGTGTAGCGATCTGCCCCTGTCTGTAATGGAAGAGGAAGTTTTCCTCTTCAGTTCCAATTTTTTTACAACTCCCATTTTCCTTAGAAACAAGCACAAATAAAGAATAGCCATTATTAGGGCACCCATAAAAGGTAATTAGATCTTTTGTGGTGAATTTCTTCGACTTTTTTCTAATTTTTACGGTTAACATATAGAAATGCATCTCCTTCACATGAATTCTCCACTCTGTCTCAGTTTATCTTTTTTTTTTTTAATATATATATATATATATATATATATATATATATATATATATATATATATATATATATATATATATATATATATATATATATATATATATATATATATGCAAATATAGCTGTATGCTCATCTGCATGTCTTAGGCAGGTCTGCAACCCCGCCTTTCCCCATTATCACCCAGCATACAGCACTTACACTGCAGCAAGGGATTCTGGGAAATGACATGCAAATGAGCACACAGTGTCATATATATATATAAAAAAGGAAAGAGAAATAAATAGGCGCACACCTAGTGCATTACCACAAAAAAATGTATTAAAGGAAGATAAAATCTAACAAATGTCCACTCACAAAGGTACAGCAAATATAAGCGTGTATGAGATAGGCTCTCATGTGCCAAACAGCTCGATCACCAGCGTCCGGCTGCAGTCAATGGCGTCGTCACGTGAGTCTCCTGGCGGCCGGAATCTAGCCACGCCCTACGCGTTTCGTCATCAAATGACGACTTCTTTAGGGGATCTCGGCCGCCATTTGCCCACGAACACTGCTGCTACTTGATCATAGAACTTTGGCTCTCGTGTGCGGCTCTCACGGCCAAATACTTATCACATTAGTCATTGGAGGCTTTCGTTTCCTGGAGGGACCTGTCCTATTGAACACCAAGGGCGAAGGACCCCTCTTCCGGTTCCACGGAGGAGACTCACGTGACGACGCCATTGACTGCAGCCGGACGCTGGTGATCGAGCTGTTTGGCACATGAGAGCCTATCTCATACACGCTTATATTTGCTATACCTTTGTGAGTGGGCATTTGTTAGATTTTATGTTCCTTTAATACATTTTTATTGTGGTAATGCACTAGGTGTGCGCCTATTTCTTTCTCTTTCCTTTTTTCTAGATATCACTAGGGACTGGTGATCCCTTTGAAACGGGCTGCAGGAAACCAAAGACATTGCCATTGGAACAGGACTTTATGTATTGAAGGTTTTTTATCTTTATTCATTTTTTGGCAATTTTTTCTATGTTTTTTACATATTAAATATATTTTTTAGATTTTTTATACATTTTTTAGGGTTCAATTGTCAAGAGATCGCATTTACATTGTATTATTTTAAGGTTTTATCTCAGTGTACTAGCCCAACTTTAGCCGCCCCTCTAAGCATATCCATTTATAGCTACTGTCTCTCTAAATAATATCCTTATATATATATCAATTGGGTAATTTAGCAGCGCTACTTCAATTTTTTGCTTGCTTTTTTAATATATATATATATATATATATATATATATATATATATATATATATATATATATATATATATATATATATATATATAGAACATCTGTGTTTAACTCACAGAATCTTTCTAAATCAGTATTGCTTGATGTGAGTGAGAGACATACACACAGAACAACAGCTCAACCCAGTTATAGCGCAATCTGCTATAACGCGGATCCACTTATAACGCGGTTTGAGCATGGACCCCAATTTTTTTTTGCACACTGCACACCCCACTACACTGCACAGCCCACTACACACACTACCAGCACTCACTGCACACTCTCACAGCACACAGCACACAGCACTTTCACAGCACACAGCACACTCTCACAGCACACGGCACTCACAGCACACCGCACTGACACACTCCCTCCCACTCCCCCTCCCTACCTTTGGTGTCGGCTGCTAAGATTGGAGCAGAGCTGGCATCGGGAGGAGGAGGAGGGGGGTGTCGGTAAGGGGGGGGGGTGGAGTGGATGCCGGTAGGGGGGGTGAGTGAGGAGCAGGCTGGGGCTCGGAGGGCCGCGTGGGCTAGGCCCAAAACTGGTTGTGCCGCGTAGGAGTGGTGTGTCAGAGACACACAGACTGAGGGCGGGAGCGGAGGGTCTCTGGATGCCGGGCGACGGGCCGGTAGGTGTGGGGGCCTCGGGGGTGGGGAGGAGGTGGGTGCCGGTGGAGGGGGATGGATGCCGGTGATGGGGGGGGGGAGGTAAGGAGCAGGCTGCGGCTGGACTCGGAGGGCCGCTGTTGGCGGGCCTGGTGGCTGCTGGGGGACGTGTAGGGCTTCCGGCCACCTCCTTCCTCCCTATCTCCCGATCAAGCGCACGGCGGCCATTTTTTTTAAAAATTAGCGCGACCCCGGTTCTAGCGCGGTCGGATCGGGTGGCCCCCGAGGACCGCGCTATAATGGGGTTGAGCTGTATAACACATTTTCCAACCAAATATTAAAGAAAAAAAACATATTTAAGTACCACGCACTCATTTCCAAAGTTGTTCTAGTCTCTAAAAACAGTGTTTAAAGCAGCATTTCTTTCAAATTCGTATATGTGGTTTTTAATAAATCTGTTGTGTAGTATTAGATCATACATACTGCATTCAAAAAAATGTTTCACTCCTTAGGCCATTTTTAATGTATTCAGCTTCCCAGCAACTATTTACTGTAAGAAGTCACAACTTCCTCGTTTGAAATAGGCAGCCATATTGGGCCCAGTGAAGCAGGATCTTGACCGATCGATCTTGGGAGAACGAATCTATCGACAGCTTAGATAATTGCATTGCTGTAAATGTACTGTAAGGAACTGCTGCATATATTAAAACAAAACAAAAACCAGGAAAGAGGGCAATGCTGCTTTAAATAGCAGATTCTCAATTTCTAGCCATGGACATGCAAATGAGCATAGTTGACTTGAAACAACAAGCACGATAAGCTTTAGCTATTTAAATTCACAGCTTGTACAACCAATCTTGCATTAAGGAAGTACAGAACAAGCAGACATTCATCCTTTTGGGCTCGTCACAAAACCCTCCACAATATAGGATATATGTGTGTAGGTGTGCAAGTGTGTATCTCAGTGGTTTCCAACCTTTTTTTGGCTAAGGAACCCTATGTGAAATTCTGCGGAACCCCAAATCTCTCTAATAGCGTGTCTGAGATCAGATGTATTGCAAATTCTTCTGTATTTGGTACCATTTTCAAATGACCTGAAAATTGCAGGGAACCTTTTAGGGATGTCAAGGGTTCCTTGGAACCCCTGTTGAAAAACACAGGTGTATCTACTGTGTATAATAGGACAGAGACAGGGTGACAGGGGGAGAGGGAGGAAGAAGAAAAAAAAAATAAAGAATTTTCCACCAGGTTCCAAGGAGCAAGGAAGAAGACAACAGGACACAGGTTAGAAAAATATAAATACATTTAAGGTGAAAAGATTCTAATGTTTGCACCTTACATGTATTTACATTTTTTAACCTGTGTGTGTTTTTACTATTCCTCTCCCGGTAGAGTATACGTTCTATATTCCCTATATGACGCATGTACCTGCCAACATTGGCCTTGCTTTATGCTCCCTAGCTGTGCTCTCACCATGTGGTGTGTGTGTGGATAAATAGATAGAAACTATACACACACACCCCAATAGATAATAATAATACACCTCCTTAGAGACTGGCATGGGTGAGTTTGTGTGTATATCTATATATATTATAACATACGCATACATACATGTTTACGTATAGTGTAAAATATAGATATATAGAGAGAGAAAAGAAAACAAACAGGCGCACACCTAGTGTATTAACGTATAAAAAAATGTATTTTAAGGAACATTTAACTCATTCAAATGCCCACTCACAAAGGTAATATAAAAACAAGCGTGTATGAGATTGAGATCTAATCACCAACAACGCAGTCCTCTCAGCACACCACGAGATCCCGGCGTTCTCCTGCATCACTCCTCCACTTGTACCCGAGGCGGAACCTTCTCCCTTGAGCACCCGGCAAAGATGTTCCTCCGGATACAAGTGATTCAAGAGTCCATACAAGCCAATGTAAATGTGTTCAATCTGAATCGTGGGAAGACTCAGGAGCTCATACACAACCACTATGGTATCCACTAAGGGAGTGTGAGCAAACGCCCTACGCGTTTCGTCATCAAAATGACTTCATCAGGGCAGATCATATGACAGATAACATTCCAAGAGACACTGTTTTTAAGTATACCCTTTTCTTGCTTCATTCATTGTAACATCGCCGGAAGAAGAGATCAGTGTATCTCGAAAGCTCGCACAAATAAAAGCATTTCGTTAGCCACAGAACGGTATCGTCTATTTATTTTTTGATATAGATATAGAGAGATATATATATATACAGTGTTCGACAAACCTATACATTTGCACGCCCGGGCGAGTGGATTTAACATCGTGGCGAGCTCCTATTGGCCTAAGCAGCACACGTTTGGTACTATGTGGCGAGTAGATTTTTTGGTGATTTGTCGACATATATACTATATATATATATATATATATATATATATATATATATATATATATATATATATATATATATATATATACACATACATATATATATACACACATATATATATATATATATATATATATATATATATATATATATATATATATATATATATATATATACACACACACACACACACACACACACACACACACACACACACACATATATACACACACACACACACACAAATTCACACAAGTCATCAAAGCCCCAAATCTCATTAAACTCTTAGCTACAAAGGCTGTATATAACGGCATTGCATTACTCTTTCAGATGATCAGATATGTATGTAATGTTAGACACAGTTTGTCTATTTTCTATTTTGAGTACTTCTCTAGTCAAACTGACCTAAAAAGAACGTGCACAAGCCATTAACACTGTGATCCTGCAATGAATGAAGTAGACACTGTGCAGGCCTCACTATCCGATACATGTGTGACAGCTGAGCGAGGTGAAATGAGGTAGAGATTGTTTAGATTTGGGCAATGAGAAGAGTATGGTATTTAGATGGTAGGGGGGAAGTAAAGAGATTTGTCTTACCATGGCGAATAAAGACAAATGTAGACTAAGAACCCATTGTAATAATTGTGTATGCCGTGGAAATGCAACAGTATTTGAAAGTTTTGCACTAAAGCAAAATTCTTATAAAAAAAAAAAAAAACAAATTAAAAAAAAAAAAAATTGAATATTGGCATTATAGAAGTCCTAATATACATGTCCAGTACTGCCCATTACAGTTTGATAAACTTTCTTCACAGCTTCCTGTATTTTTTTTTTTTTTTAGTTGCAACTGAATTCAATACATTTTGGCTGCACGAGATCACTTGGTTTATGTTGATATGGGTTGGCTCTCCTGTCTGAGCTGATGCAATCAGCACATTTTCAGGTCAAAGAACACGAGGGGTCGTATTTACTAATAGGTCCTATGTCATATGACACCTTCTGCCGCTAGGTGTTACTAGAATGAGCTGTCAGGTATCTCATGACATAGCACTGCTTAGTAAATACAGCCCAATTTTAAATATAAAGGGAACAAACGGAACTCATCTATGAGGAGTTAGGATCAGTGTTTAAATCTCTCACTTGACTATACAGTGCACCCAGAGCTTCCTTACCTATCAACATATGTTGTAAATATGAAAACAATTGAATATTTGATTTTTAATAAGAGCTAAATATTTTGCAGGTTACTTATCATTCCTTCCTCATCATATAAATTCTCATACTTGTGGTACAGGCTTTTTATAATTAACGAGAGTCTGTTCAGATTCACCTAAATCGTTCATGTTGGCTCAATAGTGGTATCACAACCTGCAATGCATGCTATAAAGTGATATATCAACATTTCCCTAGTGCACAATAAGTAGCCCAACATTTCTTACCTTAACTATTTGTCTGCTAGAATTGAATCAGTATCAATAGCACATTCCCATACCCCAATGATCAATCTCGCGACTTCCAATCTGGCCCACAGATACTTCATTTTGCAAGATTTACTATTTTGCGCTATATATTTGCATATCAAATGGAATTTAAAAAACAAACAAACAACTAACTCGCAACCTAAATAACACGTTTCGCACGATTTAATGAAGCGAGATGACAGATAAGAAAAAGTTTAAAATCATGCAAAATCAAGTATAATGATAAGAATGAAAATAGACCCACTAGGAGTAAGGAGCAAACTCTGCACTACGCCGCAGAGGGTAAAAGGTATGTGATACGTGTAGACTCAGATGTAAGGGTGGTGCAGGGCCGGGAATAGGTTAAATTGCATTTACTTGGGAGAGAGAATCCCGTTGTTGCTGCACTAGAGTACACCCTAAGCAGTGTAAAATAATTTTATTTGTAAATATATATAAAAAATATACATGTGGGTCTGTATGTTATAACGACGATAACAATAAAATAAATTAAAAATGGAGAAAGGCGTGCGTGAAATTTGGGAACTGAAATAATTGAATTAATCTTCTATGTCCCTTTATTACTGTATATATTTGGGTAAAGTCAATAGAAGTAGATTCAGTATCCCATGTGTACTCTTCTATACAGTATATTGCTAAACATTGTAGCTGAATACATGTATCTAATGTTCACGTGATCCTGTTGATCGCAGTGTAGCTTATGTAAGTATACTTAACACAGGTAAGGTTGTTTTATATGCTTAATATATACACCAAACAATAGTGTCAGCCTGGCCTCATCTGAATAGATATAAGACCAGTTAAGCTATATGCGATATACACTGCACGGTGTTGTCTTTGCTCCAGCAGTGTAGTTCCACCTAGTATGGTTATATATAGCCACAGCGGTGTTAAATGCCCCCTAACACGGAGTATATAATTGATCTGCTGTGCTATACTTGGTGGACGCTTTAGCTGTAAGCGTGCACTAATATTTAGGTTACAGTGAGCAGAATACTTGCTAGTAATGTAATTAGATTCGCAGGTTTGCGCCAGAGTATTTGAACATAGAACATGTTTAATTATATAGAGAAAGGGTCAGAGCGTTGTTGCTGCCCACGGTGCAGTCTCCTAAACGCTCTGACTTGGATCGCAACCCTCACCTCTCCGATAAGCCAACGCCCCTTGGGAGGTGACATCAGCTTAACTGGTCTCATATCTATTCAGATGAGGCCAGGCTGACACTATTGTTTAGTGTATATATTAAGCATATAAAACAACGTTACCTGTGTTAAGTATACTTACATAAGCTACACTGCGATCAACAGGATCACATGAACATTAGATACATATATTCAGCTACAATGTTTATCATGGGATACCGAATCTACTTCTATTGACTTTACCCAAATATATACTATAATAAAGGGACATAGAAGATTAATTGAATTATTTCAGTTCCCAAATAGCACACACGCCTTTCTCTATTTGTTATTTATTTTACTGTTCTCGTCGTTATAACATACAGACACACATATATTTTTTATATATTTACAAATAAATCAAGCTGTACTTGATTTGTAACAAGCAAAAGGGACACCTTAGCAAGCCGCGGACGGCATCCTAGTATTGCACGAGTTACTGCATCCATATGTGAGTTTACATTTGGCTGTTTTTATATATTTTAATAAATTGTTTTGTACTTTCCACACTATCTTGCTGTATTCTCTCCTTATCATGCCTTCCGAATATCTACTTGGGAGAAGCTAAAGAAGAGGAGGATTGAGAAGATTCACGTGGGATTCGTGATCACAGCAAGGAAGAGGTTAAAGCACAGATCCTCTCAACTGAAAGTTGCAAGATTTATCTTGTAAGTAGTTCACTGTGGTCGTACTGTCCTGTATGCACCTGTCCAGATATACAGGCATACCCCGGTTTAAGTACACTCACTTTAAGTACACTCGCGAGTAAGTACATCTCGCTCAATAGGCAAACGGCAGCTCACGCATGCGCCAGTCAGCACATCCTGAACAGCAATACCAGCTCCCTACCTGTACCGAAGCTGTGCGCAAGCGGGGTGACTATAGAGCCTGTTACACATGCGTTATTTACATCAGTTATGCACGTATATGACTATTGCAGTACAATACAAGCATAGATAAGTGGAGAAAAGGTAGTGCTTCACTTTAAGTACATTTTCGCTTTACATACATGCTCCGGTCCCATTGCGTACGTTAATGTGGGGTATGCCTGTACTGCACAATTTGTGTTTTTTCTTTAACCCTTTATTAGGGGGGACTAACGAATCCAACTGCAATCGTCACTTTGGTTGGGAACATCATTTGGACATTTAAAGGACTGCACTGTATGGACACTTTCTACTGTATTAAGCGCCAGGTATCCCATGGTTTTTGTATGATTCGTTATACAGCTGTTATGTTTAGAGGACGTATTGTACCTTACCACTTTATTTAAAATGTTACCCCGTCATAATTAGCTGCCGGGAAGAACCCCATGGACTAAAGTCTCTTTGCATTAGTTTTTTGTTCTTGATTTAGTGCATCTTCCCAGGTTTGGTTCTCTCTCCCCTTAAAAAGTCTCCTCCATTTGTCTTTTTTTCCCCCAATGCTTTGCATAATCATTATCAATTTTGTTTTTTAATATACATATATTTTTTATACCCATGTAAGACAGGCATCTCACATGGGTGAGTGGGTCAACAAACTATTGCAATGCTAAACCGCTTCTATCGCTGTAGTGGGATTTCTGTGAATATTTCTAAGGTTGAGCAAAAGTCTCGGTAGAATTATTGACTGCGGTTGTTAGTCACTCTTATTGCCCCTTCCCCTACCCTCCCGGATGGTTCCCCGACTCCCTCTAAATCTCCTTAATAACGGGTCCTGGGTGTCCGCTATCCTTTGCTTTTTCCTTGGTGTATTGAAGATGATAGGTCCTTCACCTCATGTCACTGCCTCCTTTCCCCGGAACGAGTCTCTCCTCTCCAGTTTCTTAGTGGTTACAGTAATGTGTGCAAGGGCGCCGCCGTTTGTTATTTGGAGGATGCATAGCCATGTTTCTGACAATATATATATATTGGATAGCAGAGACAAAAGTAGACCACAAAACAAATAAATAAAACTGTTTTAAACACATGGTATTCTATGCAAATTCTGTGTGTCACATTACGGCTATCGTTTAACCTCTTCCTGCATGGAGAGAAAAAGCAATCCTTGTCCCCGGACAGGTATTTACATTGGAAAGACATATGTAAGGTGAGAGACACAGGGACGGATGGGTCAGTTGTGAGATACACATAAGCATAGAAGCAAAGGACCTGAGAGACAGTCATCCCATATGGGGCAAGATGGTCAACAAACTATTGCTATGTTAAAGCATCTCTATTATGGCGATGAGATAATACTTGCAGTCTCTGTGATTGAATAATAGTCCTGGTTCCATTAGTGTTCTCCCTGTGCTGTTTTTTTTATGCTGGGTTCCTATGTCCCCTCTGCTCCTCCTCACCACAAACATCTCTGCTTGGTTGTGAAATGTGAACATTTTTCTGCCCATTTCTGTGAAGATTTTCAGGGTTACAGGGTAGATCAGGGCAAATTTCCTTTTTTGCTTGTAGTACATACCTTTCCTTATTTTCTGGAATATCGTGAGTAATCTTGGAAGGATATGATCCGCTTTTCCTCATATATCAGTTGGTCTGATTCCTTAAAGGCTCTCAGTAGTTTTAGTTTGTCATTTAAGTTCAGGATTTTTGTAATTATGGGTTTTGGGTTATTCTCCTTGTTTTGTCTTACTGGACACATCTGATGTGCTCTCAATTTTTAAATCGGGTGCTCATCTGTAGATAGCTCCCAGAGCAGTTGGGCCTATTAGCCGATTTAGTTTAGGCGATTCTGGGGCCCCTATGATCCTTATGATGTTGCGCCTGGATCAGTTTTCTAGATCATCAAGTTTTTCCTCTAAGATCCTGTTTTTCTTTTGCAGCTCCTGCACGGATTGCTGGGTGTCTATCAGATCTTCTATAGTGCCGCTTCTAGCCTCTGGCTCCTCGACTCTGGAGGTATGTGCGGTAAATCCATTTTTCAGATTATCAATTCATTTCTTTATTTTATCAGTGTTTTCGTTGAGTTCCGGGAGAAGTTCTCTGGCAAATGCTTTGGCTATAATATCGTGGTTTGGTCTTGTTGCCTGTGGGCTGGTTTCTGCTACATTATCTTCCCATTATCTGCTCGGGACCTCATGGCCATCGGTCATCTTGTAAGTCTCTCTTCCACACTCCCTTCTCCAACTGTTGCTGCTTTGAAGCCATATAAGTGAAATTCAGAAATATTTCACCATAAACTGATAATGCTTGGTTGTCTTCATTATTTGGTGGTTATTTGGGCTTAGATTTTTGTCTGTAAATTGCAGTTAGTGCATTTTTCCCCCAGGGGACCAGTGGAGCTCTTCTATGGATGTCGTTACTGCCCTGGCACCATAATAGAAGTCCCCTACTCTGGAGGGTTAATGGGGTGCATTTGCAGTGCTCATTGAACATCTATTAGCTCCACCGAGCCCAATATCCCTTTGCTTAATTTTATGCATTACAGACTCTCCTTCAAAATTATTTTTTTTTACTCGGGGAAGGTCTTCATATATAGTCATGGTGAACCCAACCCAGAAAACAAAACTCTCACAATTTCCTTTGGTTATCACCAAAAGCCTTTGGGAGCATCAAATGAAATATGTGGGGCTTGTGATAGGGCAAAATGGTATTCTGACCTCTATAAAAACTGTTAAAGGAGACCAGTTGTTGGAAGATCTTAGCGTTGGAAGATCTTTGCTTTGGACAAACAGTTCTTCCCAAACCAGAAGATTTAATATCTATTGAAGATGTGACAAGGCAGTATTGTGAATTCTCCCCCCCTCCCCCCTCTTTTATTTGTGTTTTGTCTGGAGTCATTAGCTGCAAAAATCAGATCAAATAAATATAGCTCTTGATAGGCGATACGCCCACTTTCATTTATAGTAGCCCTATATGCCGACAATATTTACCTTACTTTCTCTAAATTATGATTTCACTTCCAAATATTTTTAGCGAATTAGACCAATTCAAATAGTTACAGTATGTCAGAGGCATTGGATCTTGGTTTGGATAGTAACATACTGAAGCTGCTTAAATTGAACTACAATTTTAAGCGGAGCGGTAGGTCTATTAAATATTTAGAGGCACCTCATATAGCTCACTATTGTAGTCTTTACTGAGCTAACTACCTAGACTTACTTGTGTCTCTTAAAAAAAGATATGGATAAATAGAACATATATAGTATTTTATGAATAAGAAGAAATCTGTACTGTAAAAATAAACATCCTTTAAATAAATACCTCGCTTTCCTGACCCGAGTCTCTCTAAAAGAGTTTCAGTCTGGCAAATGAAAACTGATATTTTTTCACTCATTCTTTTTTAATCTCTTTGGTGGAGAATCTGCGCTTCCTTGTTTCCTCAAATACGATTACGTGTCCCAGGTGAGCCATCTTCTGGCCTGGCATTTAACTTCAAGTACACTAAAATGGGTAGATATCAAAGCTTTAGAGATTTCCCCTCTGCCCTTAGATTCTTTCATCTGGAATGAAGGCCTAAGCAAATAAATCATGTGTGTGTCAGTCTGAGATATCTGGGCGTCTAAACAACAGCTTCCACCTCACTAATGTTCCCACTTTGGGGTAACCGAGATTTTGATTCAGGTTTGAAACTGATCATTAATAACCCTTGAATAACAATATAAATATTGTGGGTGAGAGACATGATCGTAAACAGCAACATGATATACCTTTTTAGAGGTTATGCTCAGAACACCTTCGACCCACTTCAGAATTTTTCAGATATGTACAAATTCGACATTTAAAAAAAAACACCTCTTATAATTTTCTCCTCAAAGGATTTGACTCACTGTCATACCCAACAAGATCAGAAAGGTCTGATCTTGATAAAGAATAACATTCTGATTCCATGAGGCCATTTACCTAAACACAACTATATTAGTCCCTGAAAGGCTGACTGAGCAAAGAACTTAAGAGGAAACGTCGTCTGAGATCTTGGAAAAATGCAGCTTGATCAGCTATCTGTACTGCTATCAAAGAGAACACTTACTAAGTTGTTTTTAGAATGCATTCGATTAGATAATTTATACCCAGAGGCGTTGAGTATGTAACCCCCTTCATAGGATACAGTTAAGTATGCATGGTGCACCGTGCTAGCTCTTCTCTGGTGTGTGTGTGTGATACTTGTAAGCAGTCAAGCATTGATGGGCAGGCTCTTGAACCAATGATGGAGCTTACAGAAGGGTAGAAGGTGTTAAGCAGCAGCTGCAGAAGCCCCTGCTGCTGAGATTGGCTGTCATGTCATGCGAGCCTATCAATGCAAAGGATCAGGGGGCTGTGCACCAAGAGTAATGCAGAAAGAGAAGAGTTAAGAAACTGCCGAGACATGGACTGGCGGCAAGAATCAGCTTTCAATCAGAACTATTCCAGTGCCGCTGACTCGGAATGTACACAGACAGGACAGTCCAGGTCCACCTCAAGCAACAGCAGCTCATGTTCCGGGAGTCGTGAGTAACCCCTAGGGAATCCCCCCTTGCATACACTATAGTACTGTGGATTGCACATACCGGTTTCTGCTCCAAAGTATTTGCGAAGAAACATTACCTGTAACATTACCTCAAGACACTAAGAGCGCCACCATTGTGACATCCCCACAAAGCACCTCTTGGTAATACGGGGTCATTGGGACTTAGGATGAGGCATTTAAAAACAAACGCGCAGCAACACATGTTGGTATATGATTGTATAAGCTGTGCTATATGAAAAGTAGATGATCCTCCCGATAGAAGATCCCATATGTGTCTCAGAGTATCTATAAATACACCCCCCTGCTATTCTAAGATACGTGTGGTGACATACTGTATTGTCAGACCTACACCAAGCTCTCTGCTAGCGCCCTAGAATATTGTTCACATAGGAGTGTAGGACTTGGGCTATCAGTCAGAGATATAAAGAGGGGTTACAAGTATTTATTGTAGAGGATGTGGGCAAAGGGGACCTTTTTCAATACTTGGTTGGTCAGTCCTGTGATATCTCGCTTGTTGTCCCAGATCAGGGATAATAATGAACAGTTACTAGATATTCCACTCAACTTGATCCAGGAATTATATTGCAGAGAAAATAAATCCCCAATGCTCCCAACAAACAAAACAAGCTGGCTTCCCGTAATCTCTGTGCGGCCCGGTGTTACATAGGGCAGTGTTGGAAACAAATTTCCCAAGCTTTACTAGATCTAGCATTAACCAAGATCTGGTATATAATGGCTATGGAATAGATCAGCGGTGCGCAAACTGGGGTGCGCAAGATTGTCTGCGGGGTGCGCTGGGTTTACGGAGGCCCCGCGCGCTTCCCGAAGGCACTTAAATTAAGTGCCGGGGAAGGCCTCTGTAAACTGCACTTACCTTGGCTCCGGAGGCTTCTTAGACGCATCGCCATGGCAACGCGTCGTCAAATGACTCAGTGAGGTGATGTGACGTTGCCATGGCAATGTGATGTCATGACCGACGCTGGAGCCGAAGTAAGAAGGGGTCGCGGAGAGAGGGGAACTGCCGGCAGGGGGGCACAGGGAAAAAAGTATGCGCTCCCCTGGAATAGAGAACTGCATTTTTTAAGCACTAACTTGGATAAGGGTGTAGGAGCCCTAGTTAAGATCCTTTCCAGATTATTCTCCAACCTCTAAGAGTCTATATACTAAATAATTTATAGAACGTTTTATTCCTGGTGTATATTTTTTCTCCTCATATTATACAGTATCCACGTATTTGTTTCTTTACAACATGTACAATCTCAAATTATACATGTATGCATTTGACTTTTAGTTTTAAAATTTAAACAGTTTAATGAAGAAAATAAATAAAAGGAATAAGCCTGGCCAATATGGCAATGGAAATTTCCCTTAACAAATTTCTGTCTAATCCACTTAAATGATCTAAGAAAATGAAATGATTCCAGCTGTTTGGTAGCTATGTTGCCAGATAAAATGGACAGTTGACTTACTTCAAATGGGAAGCAATAAAGCAGCTCTGCAGCTACTCAACGTTTGCTCATACTCCTCTGGTGGTCTAGCATTGACCAGTCATGAATTCTTTCATTCCACTCCCTAGAGGAAAAAAAATAAACATATTTAATTAACAAAATTGAATAAAGTAATTCATACAGGAATACAAAAAAAAAAAAAAATGTCAAGCTTTTTTCTGAAATTTGTATAGACAAAAAAACCTCAAGATAATTATTACTTGTTCAAAAAAAACATTTTTCAAACAACAATGGAAGTATTATCAGTGTCAGAGAGAAATGCAATAAATGGGAGAATAGACACGATGCTCAAGCTTGACCAACTATGCATACATTAATTAAAAATACAAACAGTACAAGAAGTGATCTCTGGGGCTTATTTACTGAACTATAATCAGTTGGTTTTTGAGAAAAATCGCTTCTTCCATAAGCACGTCTAACAATTAGTTTGATTGCAAAAGCCTTGTTGTGGTCTTCCACAGCCATTTCTTCTTTCGTTTGCGCTAAATGTAAATTAGTATGTAGATAATGTTAGGTCATTAGCATACAAATTGGAATGAATCATTAAAGTTTTGCAATTTTTTTTCGCTTTTACTCTAGATAAGTGATATGGCCACCTTGGATATGTATATAACAGCAAAAGCCAAACTTAGGGTTTTTAAGACAATTACAAAAAGTGAATTACACAAAAAAAAAAAAAAAAGATACATTATCACACAAAGCTCCCAATAATAGTTGCATATTAATGTGAAACATACCATAATGCTATTTCTTTATAAAAATGTTCTGAAAAAAAAGTGTGTAAAATGTAAACCGTAGTCAGATTGGTAATACTGTACACCCTGGAAGGCCATCTACAGTATAATCAATATCCTGGACTGATATGGTTATGACACTACTTGCTGGTACAACATATAGAAAAAAGAAAACAGAGCAAAATCTCATAGAGAAGCATGTATAAAAATGTATTGAAATATTCAGTCAGCAGTTGACTATTGCACGTACATCAGGATAAGGCTAAAAGAGCATGACATGTCAGGGACATGTTACCACAACAAAATCCCCCATATCGATCGTCCGATCCCATGGGCTGTACCAGATGAAGTGACCAGGATCTCCTCTCCACAAAACACAAACGCCTGCTGGAAAAAGGTCTCTTCCCTGAAGAAATAGTTAACTACAAAATGTGTAGGAATTGTAGCAATATTGTGCATGCGTTGTAATTAATGGACACACCAGGAAAACACTGTTGTTGCACTCAGCGTGTATGGCTATACAGGACGTGTTTTTTTTTTTTTCATCCAGGGGGTCCCAATAAGCAGCAACGGAACCTGTGATGTCATCGGCAGCCGCCGAAACCCTGTCACGTCCAATCAGCATATTCCGACAGTGTGGAGGGACCACGCAACAGTGCTCACAATGTGGGAAGCCTAGCAAACCAGGACAGAGACCTTTTTCCAGCAGGAGTTGGTGTTTCGTGGAGAGGAGATCCTGGACACTTCATCTGGTACAGCCTGTGGGATCGGACGGTCGATATGGGGGATGCTGTTGTAGCAACATGTCATGCTCTTTTAGCCTTATCCTGATGTACGTGCAATACTCACCAGCTGACTGAATATTTCAATACATTTTTATACATACTTCACTATGAGATTTTGCGTGTTTTTATTTTTTCTTTGCTACTAGTGCTATAGGTCGCCGAGTCATCCTATGTAAACAGCTGCAGCTGCTCATGTCAGAATTACACAGGTTCAATATACTCCTTTTGTTTTCTATCCAGCACTTTTGATTTTACAAAGTATTTATCACTATCATTATACACAGACACTGTATACAAGACAGAAAGTGAATCCCTGCGCTTTCCCCTTTTGGATAGCAATCAATGGGGGAGAGAGATATATATAGATATATATATATATATATATATATACTGTATATATATAAAAATATATGTGTGTATATATATATATATATATATATATACATATATATATATATATATATATATATATACATATATATATATATATATATACACACACACACATATATATATACCCATATATATATACACACACAAACACATTATATATATATATATATATATATATATATATATACACAGTGTTCGACAAACCTATACATTTGCTCGCCCCGGGCGAGTGGATTTAACCCCCGGGCGAGTAAATATTGGCCCAAGCAGCACACGTTTGGTACTAGGTGGCGAGTAGATTTTTTTGTGTGGCGAGTAGATTTTTTGGTGATTTGTCAACCAGTGTGTGTGTGTGTGTGTGTGTGTGTATATACACACAAATATAATATATATATATATATATATATATATATATATATATACATATATACATATAGTATGTAGGTAATATAGATGGTATAACCATACACGGAAATAGGAGTAAGCCACCTTATGTATATAAACATTTTGTCCTGATGCATATAAACATTTTGTCCTGAGAGAACATGAACATATAAAGACATACATTGTATTATATCTATTGAAAGACAGGAGCAGAGGAATACAGAGTATAACAATATAATCAAGATCTTAAATGGTAGGAGCAGAGGAGGATCAGAGCTACACCAAAGTACATGCATCTAGACATTCATTTAGTCCACCACGGTCAAGGGTGCCCAACTGGTGGATCCAGAACGTCTCCTGGCGGCACAAAATTTTAAAACGATCACCCCCCAGAGCACAAGGAGAAATGGACTCTAGACCCATAATTGTCATGGATTTAGGATCCTGGTTATGTGCCGTTTTAAAATGACGGGGAACATATTGTTGGCCACAGCCGCATTGGATCAAGTAAATGACAAAGGAACTTAGGCAACTGATGTGTGTGTTAATATAATAGACAAATAAAGGAAGTTCCAGGGCACTACGGATTTTCAAAAAAGGATTTAATAGAAGAGGCACAACGTTTCAACCACCACATGTGGTCTTTCACTTGAGAAAGACTACGTGTGGTGGTTGAAACGTTGTGCCTCTTCTATTAAATCCTTTTTTGAAAATCCGTAGTGCCCTGGAACTTCCTTTATTTGTCTGCATTGGAGTTTGTCACTGCCAGGAACTCTCCTTTTCCAGGTGCACCGGTAAAAAGCAAGTATCCTTTGTATTTATACTTATACAGTGGTGTACAGCATTATCTTTGTTCATATGTTAATATAATAGACCCTGTCCTTATTGTAGGAATTGAATTGCGTTTGAAGTAACAGATGTTTGCAAGTGATGCAACGGCTGCGTCCACATCTGTGGTTGCCCTTAGGACCCACATCTATGGACGAAACAGCCGGATCAATGGATTTTAATTTGGAAGGAGCCAGAATGCTTTTAATGTTTCTAGCCTTTCTGTATACAATGGATCCTCTCTCCGGCAAAATAGTTTTCAGATGGGGATCGCATCTGAGGATGCTCCAATGAGTATTTAAAATATGATTAATATTTTTATAAGCCTGATTATAGGTAGTAATGAACCTCACAAAAGAGGAATCCGTATTATTAATTTCAATTGGAGCATCATAACTCAAATGCGAAGCCCTCTTAGCCTTTGATTTGTTAAGCATTACTGTTCTATCCATAGCTTTAACTTTGCCGAAAGAGTCTGTTAACAATTTTTTATCATAACCCTTATCCATAAATTTTTTGCTAAGTGTATCTGACTGAGAGAAAATCATTCTCTCTGGTGCAGTTTTTTTTAAGTCGGTGAAACTGCCCCGGAGGAATATTGTTGACCCACTGTTGGTGATGATTACTTGTTGCGTGAACAAAGTTGTTTACTGACACAGATTTGAAATGAGTCATAGTAGTAATGTTAGACTCTAAGTCCACACTAAGTACTAGGTCCAGAAAGACCACAGATGCAGCATCAATATTAAATGTGAATTTTAATCCCAAAGGGTCGTTATCGAAGGAACTTAAGATGTTGTGTAAATCAGTTTTGTCCCGATCCCAAATAATAATAATGTCGTCGATGAAACGGCCATAGTACACGAGGCCCGCCCCAAGATAGTCATTATGCCACACAAATCTCTCCTCCCAAAATCCCATGAAGAGATTTGCATAGCTGGGGGTGAACCTTGGCCCATGGCCGTTCCACAGATCTGTAAATAATATACACCCTCAAACAAAAAATAATTGTGGTTTAAAATAAACCTAACACTAACCAAAATAAATTTTTTGTGCTTTTCAGGAATAGATTGGTCTCTGTTCAGCCAAAAATGTATTGCCTCAATCCCCCTGGCATGATCTATGCAAGTGTAGAGAGAGGCCACATCACATGTGGCCCATAGATAAGTAGATTTCCATTTAACACTGGAGATGAAGTCAATGACGTGGAGCGTATCCCGAACATGCGACCTGAGCTAGGAAGGGTTGCAGATAATAATCCACATATTGGGATAGGCTCGACGTCATTGACTCCAACCCAGATATAATAGGCTTATCCATTTCAACTCTGAACCTATTGAAGGACACGATCTAGCTACCTAGCAACCGGCTGCTATAAATCCTTAGTGAGGGCAGGAATCACCAGCAACCCTTTGAGAAAGTCACAGCACGTGACGAAACGCGCCAGGGAACGGAACTGCATCATAACGCAAGCGCATGACGGGGCGTATCGAGCGCTGATACACATTGCGGCCAGCAGAGATTGGAGATTTTCCTAAAACTCAAAGACTGCATCATTGATTTTAAGGAGCCTTTCTACTCACGCACCAGAGAACATCTACCAGCAGCTTCAAGTGAGAGTTGGACTGCAGGGTCTGGAGGCTGAGTGACCAGAGATGGCTGTGATATATTTCACACACTGCTTGATTTTAACTTACCCTTGTGAGTGGATTTTCTAACCCCCCCCCCCCTTCCCCAAATAAATGTACTGTATTACGCTATGGGGCGTGCGCTCTCTCTTTTTTCTTTTCTAATAGGTATCATCTGGATGTGGTTCATCCTATTTGAGAGCTGCGGAGATCCCCTCATACCAGGACTATTCTTCCAATTTAAGGACTTTCACTTAATGACTGGTTTTTATATCAATAATTCTTTTTGCTTGTATTTTATGTTATCACATGTTTTTGGAGTGTTGTCTTAAATTATATTTCACGAAATAGGAGCACATAATATATGTTATATATATATTTTTATTATATATATTTTTATTCTAAATTGTAGTGTACACATTTATGATTTTTAGTGTTTTTGCCTATTTAGAAACATATTTAAATTATTATTAATAATATATATTTTTCCACACTTTCAACACTTCTAATATATATACACATATATATACACACATTATATATATATATATATATACACACACATACATATATATATACATACATACACATATATGTGCTCATTTGCATGTCATTTCCCAGAATCCCTTGCTGCAGTGGAAGTGCTGGGTGATAATGGTGAAAGACAAGTTGCAGACCTGTCTAAGGCATGCAAATGAACATACAGTAACATTTACAGTTTGCTATATGCTTTACTGTGAAGGGTTTTTGTCACTTTTTTTACCCACCATAACCTTAATAAGTGTGGTGAATACCTACTCTTAATCTCAAACCAGCATAGCCAGCAACCAAAATCACACTGATGATACCCATCAAGGTTGAAACATGTCTGTGAGTGGGCTTACTGGCTTTCCATCTTTCCCCAGCCTTTGCGTAAAAGCTGTGTTTAAAGCAGCATACATTGGCTTAAGGGTTGCTCTGTAATAGAATAGGAGCTTGAGATAAAAGGTGGCACTGTGTGCTCATTTGCATGTCATTTCCCAGAATCCCTTGCTGCAGTGGGTATGCTGGGTGATAATGGTGAAAGACAGGGTTGCAGACCTGTCTAAGACATGCAAATGAACATACAGGAATATTTACAGTTGATATATACATATATATATATTTTTAGTGTGTGTGCACACGTGTGCACACACACACACACACACACACACACAGAATCCATTTAAACAGCTTTCGATTTAAAATCGTGGGCATTTGTTTTTTGGGTTTTGTTTTGCAGAATTTATCTAAAAATGGTGAAAAATAAATAACTGCAGCATGATATAGAAGGAAGAAACAGATTTCTTCATGGGCTGCGGGAAAAAAAATTAGATAAGACAAAAAATATCTGCAGTTTATATAGCCAAAACGAGGATTTTCCATGGCGCTTTATGTTTATCCAACAGTAAATCTGTCAATCTGTTATGAAAATCTGCAAATAGCAGTAAAGAGAACATTCCCATAAATATTCAAAACATTCAACGGAAATTCCACAAAAGCAGAAGTAGCTGTTCCGCCCAGTCCAAAAGCTTATGGCCCCTCAGAATAAGCTAATTATCACATATTATGCAGGGGGAAGCTTGTGGATCTTGTCCTTTGGAAGTAATACAATAGCATAGTAAACACTTTCTTTTCTGACTAGAACAAGAAACCAAGTGTAAGGTGGTAACTTCAACAAAACTTCGCCTTGTTTATGCTACAGACAAGACACATTCCATCAATGGGAGCTAAATCCCCTGCTGGCTAACCCTCAATATGAAATTCTTCTTCCTTTTTAAACTGGTCATTGATACATTACTGGGGTATTCTTATTGTCAAATAATTCACACAACCGAAAGACCTCCTAAAGCCTGCAAAAGGCATGATTTTATATTTTAAATTAGCCACATCCTTAGTTTGTTTGGAAAGCTGGGCAGGTAAATAATTTAAGAGTAATAATACGTAAACAAATTCAACAGATACAGATCTTCAAAGGGAGTGCCGGTATCTCCGCAAAGTTTAAAGCTCCCGCGTCACGCGGGCCAATAGGAAACTGAACCTGACCATGTCACGGCTTCCTATTGGCCCGCAGGGCGCACGAGCTTTGAAACTCCACCATTACGTCAACCCAGCTAGCAGAAACTGGCACCCCTTATGGAGGCAAGTATCTCCGAAAGCAGGGGGTCCACAGAGCTGAAATCAATGGGGTTCAGCTCCAGAGATCCCCTTAGATTTTTTTTATTTTTTTTAAAATTAGCAATGAAAATAAATAAATAAAATCGCCTGCTTGGATTGCGTCTTTAGATGCCCCTTGGTCAACAAGGATTTCTGCCCTTCTTCAAAAGTTAAAATGTCCTCGTGCTTATTAAAAAAGTTTTGAAAGCAAGATCTCTTTGGTTCTTGAGGCCTAGAGTGTTTAGACTTCACCATTTCAAATTGATCCATAATAACTAATTTTATCCAGGAGAAAACATAAGACACATTAAAAAGCACTTCTTCCAAGACCAATTTCTTTATGCAGTCTGCAGATAACTTTTTGGTATAGCCAGTGGGGCAACATCGCCTCCAATCTGCGCAGGTCAAGTGCTTGCTTTTGGATAAAAGGTTTTTAGTCTTATCCAGGTTCCCTTTAGTGCACAGACAGCCAGAGTTACTACTGTACATGCACAGACGAAAAAGATCAGCATCTGTTTGCCTGCTGAAACACCTACGTTGGAACAACGTCTTTTCGGGCCTAGCTCCACCACTGAAGTAGACGTTCCCCTTTGCTCATGATCGCAAGACACCAGCAATTGACTGGAGAGGCAATAAAACAGGTTCAGCACAACCCCTACGAATTTGAACAACCACAGAGGACTGGCTATATCCTTCCTAGACATCCTTCAGAAAAGCAGGGGGCATAAGGCTGCATAAGCCTGTATAGTGTTCCAAAGGTGGCTTCCATAGAAACAAAAAAAAAATAAAGCTACAGGGAATGCTCCAGTTCTTAACCTTAGTTGTCGTAGGCCAGGAAATACTGACGAAGGAGGGAATTGTCCCCTATTATACCTGATCAGTAATTGTCTGTCCTACCCTCAGCTGATAGGAGCGTTACCCACATGTTAGATGCTGCCATGACGGACGTAGGAGAAAATATCAATTACATTTTTGACTCTTAGCTTTATATTCCTCAGATTGCCACCCATGATGATAATCTTATTCAGTTTTTTTTTTAATTTTTATGGAAGGATATTCTTCAAATTATAAAACACAGAAAAAGACTAACCGCTCAACCTTAATAAACAAGTAACAGTTAAGTATCTAGATCTATGGGGTGCATGGGGTAATAGAATACTTATATTTACAAGGTAATCCAAGAGGGATAAAAAAAAAAGATTACCCATATCTGCACTCGGCCATACAATTCCTAATACAATAAAGCAGACAGACAGTTTTCAAATAATGTTGGTTTTAATTGGTGTTAATACACCTGGGTTATATATCAGAGATGTGTCAGATTTGACGGAAAACAAAAAACTATGTGGTCACAAAAAAAATGTATAAAAACATTTTTTTTAAAAATACAATTTTATTAACCAAATAAACTCTGTAAGTGCAACATATATACACGCAGTGTCAATTGTTAAAAATCCCCGGTGGTGGGGTACAAAGGTCCTGTATATTGAAACAATGTCAGTATACAGATAGATATAGGAAAATCATCTGTTTTGTAACAATATTCCCTGAGAGCAATTGTCACAAACTGTTTGGTTTGTGTGAAGGTAAGTAGATAAATAATCTGATGAATCCAAATGATGTCAGTATGCATGTCTCAAATAGTGTAAAATATTCTGTCATAGTGGTGATTAGTAGCATATTCAGTATTCACCATTTAGTATTGGAAATGTATCCTTATGTCCCTGGTTGTTACCGAAAGGGGTTAATCATAAGAGTGAAGCGATTCATTCAGCTATGCCAGCATACATCTCTAACACAGTAGAGCAGATCCATACAATATGGTGTAATTCCAAACTCTTTTTACACTTTTTACTCCCTAGGTGTTCTCTATATTCAGCAAGTGTAGTGACTGATCAATCAAAAAGTACAATGTAGATGTTACTTTGTCTCTATGAAGGGTATGTAGCTAAGGCCTGGGACATGGTGCAGAGAGGAGCGCTGGGCAGCGCTGACGCTCATGCTCTCCTGCTCAAGCAGGAGATTTTTCTTGTCCCTGCATGAGTGCCAGGGAGCGCGCTTGTGTGCAGGGCGGGAGGCGGAGCGGGAGGCGGGGCTAGTGTGCCACATCACGGCGCCGACGTCACGGACTGCCATTGGCTTCTGGCAGTCACGTGACCGGCCCTTCGCTTCCCTCAGCGGGAAATCTAAAATTGGTCTGTCGGCTGAAATTCCACACGCCTCCGCACGCCTGCGGAAGCGCCGTCTAAAGCCGCGCTGATAGGGACAATGTTTCGCCTCAGCACAGTCTTTTTGACCATGTCCGAGGCCAAAGACTGACTGGATACTTACACGGAGATCCACAGCAATGCAGCATATGTATGTAATCACCGTACAGCTTAAATAGGCTTTCTCTGGAAGTGCAAAATATGTGCGCAAGTACTATGCAATTGAAAATATATCCAAGTACTTACGCTTTACCCGTTTTAATAAATACAGGGGATTTTTCATGGGTTGCATTCAGTGGTGTACCTAGATATGGGCGGGCCCCGGGCAAACAAAATTTCAGGGCCCCATTAATATTAATAGTGACTGTAATTTTTTAATCCCTCCCCCCATCCTCTCTCTAATCACCTGAGCCCTCCCCCCTCATCATCAGCTCCCCTTACCCAATTCTCACCCTCATCAGCTTTCCACCACCATCATCTTCAGCTCCCCCTCACCAGTTCTCCCCCCTCATCATCATCAGCTCTCTCCCTTCCCCTCAGATCTCTCTCGATCTCTCTCCCCCTCGATCTCTCTCTTCCCTTCAGCTAGCTCTCTCTCTCTTCCCCTCAGCTCTCTCCCCATGCCTACCTTTGGCGGGAGGAGATGTTCAGAAGAGCAGTCGGTAGAGGAGTTAGGAGTTGCGCTGTGGCAGCAGACACCAGAAGTAATAAAGACTTCAGGGTCAGACTGCTAGAGAGCACACCTCCCCTGCCTTGCCGATTCCTCTCCCGGCTTGCTTTTCCTGTAACACTGGGGGCCCGCCGCCGCATACCATCTCCCCCGTCTGACTCTACAAAGGGGAGGGTGAGAGAGCGGGCCCCCCAAGAGTGCGGGCCCCCAGGCTTTAGCTACGTCTATGGTTATATTGTATCTTCTGACTGATCAATTATTACACTTGCTGAATATAGAGAACACCTAGGGTGTAAAAAGAGTTTGGAATTACACCATATTGTATGGATCTGCTGTGTTAGGCTACGGCCCCAGGCCTCCCTGCTGCACGTGCGCCTGGCGGCATGGTGGCGTGTGCACAGACTACAGCCGTGATCGGAAGTCTGTAGGGGATCCCTAGGGGAGCGCAGGGGGCGTGGCCATGACAGGGGGCACAGCCATGAAGGGTCATATATGCACTGCCATTGGCTGTGCGCCGCCACGTGACCACGTCGCGGCCGGGAAGACAAAATTCTTGTCTCCCCTGCCAGCGTACGCATCACAGCACGCGCGCGCGCGCACACACACACACACACACACACACACACACACACACACACACACTGGTGCCTGCCCCATAGAGGGCTGTGCTGTGGTGTATGGCACGCACGCGGTAGCACACGCCACAGCAGCCACTGGGGACCTGGCCTTAGAGATGTATGCTGACATACAGTAGCTGAATGAATCACTTCACTCTGTTACCGATGGGGGCTCATCATAATAACCAGGGCCATAAGGATACATTCCCAATACTAAATGGTACCTCTTCTATGATTCAGTGAACACCGAATATGCTACTAAATCACCGCTATGACAGAAAATTTTACACTATGTGAGACATCCATACTGACATCATTTGGATACATGAGATTATTTATCTACTTACCTTCATACAAACCAAACAAACAGTTTGTGACAATTGCTCTCATGGGATATTGTTACAAAACAGATGATTTCACTATCTCTATCTGTATACTGACATTGTTTCAATATACAGGACCTTTGAATCCCACCACCGGGGATTTTTAACAATTGGCACTGCATGTATATATACAGTATGTTGCACTTAGAGAGTTTATTTGGTTAATAAAATGTTATTTTTTTCAAATGTTAAAATGTTTTTATACATTTTGTTGTGACCACATAGTTTTTGGTTCTCAGTCATATCTGTCAGATCTCTGATATATAACCCAGGTGTATTAACACCAATTAAAACCAAAATGATTTGAAGACTGTCTGCTTTATTGGATTTTTTGGGCTGAGGGCAGATATGGGCAATCTTTTTAAATATCAATATCCTTAACATTAGCTATACTATTCCCAATATTTTAAATATTGTGCAATAACTGTCAAAAGGCATAGCTGGGATCATATAACCTAATTATACCATATTAATAATGTACAGACTGTCTTGTGTGCAAATTATTAGGCCGTCTAAAACTTCCAACACAATATAATAAACAACAGACACACCCCAAATTGTAATTACATATACACAATGTCTATTTAATGGAGAAGGACAGAATGATGCAGATGATATATACAGGAAAGTATTAAGGATAAGATGAGTAATACTCTGACCTGGTTTTGAAGATCTCGTTGCTATAGGTCTGTGCAGTTCCCACCTGTGAAAACCTGGTTAGACAAAAATAGGGGTTGGGATCAGACCATTTACTAACAATCTGTAGTCTCACCATGCATAAGTGATGTCAACATCCAGTTTCTCCTATGCATGAGAATTGAGACTTGACGACTTAAAACAAAACAAAAAAATATTATTGTCGCTTTCAAACAATGAAGCTGACCTTTGAGACATATTTTCAAAAGTTCAAATGTGTACAGATCAAAGACATCTAAAAGTCATACACACTAAATAATCAGAGCTCAAATCCTCTATACATCTATACATCTAGAGTACCATAAAGAAGCATTCCCTAGTGGTTATTAGTAGGATGCATAGACAGTCAAATAAAGATTTAACACACTGGATGTTATACAGATTTTCGCTACTATAAATATAGATTTTCTTTAACAATGGAAAGCTTTGTGAGATTCATAGTGTATAGATGTTCATCATTAGGTACAATGTAATGTTGTGATTCTAGCCCCTGTTCATTTAAATGAAACAAATCTCTTCTCTCAGGGCTATTCAAACAGATGAGACTAAAATCACAATATACTGAACACGGGTGGTGGGGCAAAGAGCGCTTGAGGTAGGCAGGTTGTTACAAACTAAAACAAAATTGATTACTAAATTAGATACTAAACTTTAAAGAGAACCATAAGCTTCCTTGTTAATAGTGATGAACAAATTGCTTTTTGCTGCCTCTTTCATGTTACTTTCTCCTTCACTGCATGTTTGCTTAATACTGTTAGAGGAGTGGGTAATTGTAGTTTGTGCTTCCCCCTGGAAAGGAAGGAAAAACTTGCATTGGGACATGCGTCTTTGGAGTTGTGTCAATGCTTTGACTTATCTATAGTATACTACTGTACGTTATGAGCGTGTCTCTGCCTTTCCCCTGCTCTGCTTCACATGAAAGTTGGCACAGTGTGCGCTCACCTGTGGGGAGCGGGTTTTCTGCGAGTGGCTGGGACGGCTGCTCCCCACTTACAAAACCAGCAGCACTTGTTTGGGAAGAGAGGTCATGCTCAGCCATTGTGTGTTTACACCAGAAGAAGATGCATAGCATAGAAGACAATACATTCCTCAAACAACACCGCCAGAGACCTTCCCAACGGGGCAATACTTTATTACCGAGCAGAAAAGTGGAAGAAAGAGAGAGAGAGACACTCACACAGCTTGTGAAGTTTGGATCATGTCAGGCAAACGCCCTCCGCTCTGCCTGTCCCTTCTCGCTCCCCCTCCTTGTGCACTGTCAGGTTCCTGTACAGCCAGTGGCTCCGGTCTGGTCCAATCACGTGACTCTGTGATGTCACCGGGCTACAAGGAGGTGGCTGGGACAAACTTACTCACACTGCAGAACGTGTTTCACTGCTGCTGACACAGGGCATTGCCTCCTAGGGGAAGAGACGCTACCGGTGTTGCTATGGCAACAAGCGGAGATCAATTGCTCCAACCTCCTCCGCCGCAGACGCAGATATGGACATTAGCTAGATTTCAGGAGGGCGTCTCTATTTTAAGTCTATGTGCTCCTATTGCTGTATGTAATTGTGTTGCCTTTAAACAAACCGTTTTCAATACAGTCCATGGTTCTAAGAAGGGGGAGAAGTTCAATCTAGTGATAGTAAATGCTCATTTATTGATATATTCTCAATTTCCTTTATACCCTGCAAAGGGTATTGTTTTCACTATTTTGGGCAACATAATATGTCATGCTATAAGATTGTACGCTTAGGAGGAACTGAATCACTGAGGCAATCACCATTGTTGTTATTTCTGTTTATTTTGCTTAATGACTGAGGCATTAGGCCTCGGCCAGGGTGGCGCTGAGCGTGCGCTCACGCTGGCCGCGATGAAACATATTGAGGCAATGTGTGTGGCCAGCGTGAGCAAGTGCCTGGTGCTCATGCGTGGTGACGTCACACGCTCTGCTCGGTCGGGAGATTTGTGGACAGCTAGGTACGCGTGCGGGGGCGCGGTCATGACGTCACAGAGCTGGACCCCACGGCGTCATTTGCCGCCCGTCGCCATGGAGACGCGTGGACCGAAGCCTGGTAAGTGAGTTTACTGAGACCTCGCGCTGAAAGCGTGGGACCTCTGTAACCGCTACGCCCCCCCAAAAAACTTGTGCCCCCCCAGTTTGCTCACCCCTGGTACACAAAATATAAATGTTATATCTTTAAAATCTTACAAATGTTGACTTGCAGTCAGCACATTCTTTGACGGATTTAAAAGCAATTAGCCTTTTATGAAGTATTTTGCTTTTCAAGTGAATTGATTATACATAGTATCAATTAATAGTTATTTTGCTAAAAAAATAGCTGCTTTTGTACAACTTTAAATCATTTAATACTAAGATCAAGCATTTGTGGAGAAATAAAAAAAAACGTACAAGTATATATATAAATATAAAGCTGCAATTATTTATATTCAATATGTTGAGTTAAATATATTTGAAATAAACCAAAACATTTAATGTAATCAGTATTTATGTCTAATGAGTAAATACTTTTTTCCAGTAAACATACTTTTTAAAATGTACCTATGTATACTGTACTTGCATAATTCATTTCAGTATACAGTACCCGCAATAGTACTACATATTAATTGTATTTTTCTACATTATTAAAGATTATTAAATAGTATAGCAGATTTACATTTTAAGAATCAAATGTATTGCAAACATGCTGTTTCCAGAGAATTTATAATTATATTGCAAACTGTACTGTTGATCTTAAAGTACATTTTGATCTACAGTACAAAGTCTGCAATATACTGTAGTTGTAAACAGCATGTTTGCAATACAGTTTACAACCTCTGCAAATTTAGTAAAGTTAAGGTTTCATAGTATACTTTATATTTACAGAATGAATAAAACCTAACTTTTCATGCTGAAGTTTTCTGTGGAAGTCGCCTATACCCATCCGTGGGTGAAGAGGCGGAAAGTAAGTAAGTAAGTAACTTTTCATGCAGTGAAAGGCCATCAACCCCAATCCAAACATCAGGATACAATTGTAACCTTCCTTGCCCAGCTTTAAAAGGAGTTTATATCAGATGGACTGTATACTGTACATATTTGTTTTTGTATATACATGGCTTTGCTCAGTCTCTCATACCTGTTCAGGGTGCTGGGTCGGTGCAGGTTGGGCGTGGATATGCAGATAGCATAAGGATGGGCACCAGGAACTTTTATAGTACAAACAAGATTTATTCACATCCGTTGATAAGGCTCACCACACAAAAACACGTTAGATATATTAACTGGTGGCAAATCATAAAGTTACTATGTGCTTCTTCCCCTGGTAGCTCTCACTCCTATGCTGGGGAGGTACTTATGCTTGTTTCCATTAGTTAGATTAGCAATCTCCTGTTTAGTGTCTATAATGCCCTACAGTATCTCAGGTGTGCCAGGGAAAGAACCGAATAGGAGCTCTAGGAGGGCAGTTTTTTTTAAAAAGTAGTTTAATAAATTGATTTTAATTAACTTTTCTAATGTGTTTCACGATTTTTTTTTTTCCCCCCCTCGGAGTGGCATTACCTTTGATCTACCTACCCCCTCATTTCCTATTTCGGGTGGACCTATATTGGGGGGAACACCACTCTGGGATCATTATTCCATTACTGTACACCAAGCATGTCAAACTCAAAGGCTAACACGGGCCAAATAAACAAGGTGTAAGTTTATGTGGGCCGCAAAAAAACAAAAACTCCAATTTTCATAGAAACGTAGGTTTATTTCGAAAAGTACAGTGTGTGTGTGTGTGTGTGTGTGTCGGATGACCTCACTAACCGAACAAAAAAAATAGCCAGATGTGAATGATTCTGAACCCATTAACCAGTGTCAGGATGCCCCCTGTTAACAAGAGAGAGGGAGACAGACAGAGAGGGAGGGAGAGTGAGAAAGGGAGGGAGAGCGAGAGAGGGAGGGAGAGGGAGAGAGAGAGGGTGGGAGAGTGAGAGAGGGAGGGAGAGTGAGAGAGGGTGGGAGAGTGAGAGAGGGTGGGAGAGTGAGAGATGGTGGGAGAGTGAGTGAGAGAGACTGAGGGAGAGTGAGAAAGAGACAGGGAGAGTGAGAGAGACAGGGAGGATGGGAGAGAGAGAGAGGGTGGTTGACTGACTCACCGGGCCTGGGACGCCAACCCCGGCAGACCCCCCTGTTGGCGGCCTTATCCCTCATTCTCTCTCTACTTCCCCCCCCCCCCATTTTCTCCCCCTATTCTCTCTCCCTTCCCCACCTGCATTCGCTCAATCCCCTTGTAGGAGGACATGTGCAGAGGTACACAATGGAGACTGATTAAAGGTGAAATTAAAACAAGGCTTTATTGTGCCTGTCGCTTTAAACACAGCAAAAATATATGAAAATAAGCCAAACAAAAAACCTATCTCTGCTTTGGAGACTATCTACACATGTAGCTCAGCCCTCTCTGACTGGGTTGGTTAGCTAAGCTATTTACCAGCCCCAACATATAAACATATATACAGATATATTACAGTTCCAAAAGAAAGTCTTATCTGTTCTCCTGAAGCTGTAGGGGAAGTCCTCTCTGCTCTCCTGTGTAAGCACCCTTGTGTGCTACAGCAATGTCTGTCCATGTTTTGAGGTCTGGTCCCCTTGTCTTGCTATCAGCATACAGTCCAGTCCTTCTGCAGCTCAAGACAGCAGTTCCTCTGGTCAGTCTCCCCAATTGTGCGACTCAGGAATCTCTGCTCTGTCTCCTAGTTCAGCTCCGGTGTGAGCTAAGGAGTCTTACTTCCTGTCTCAAAGGCAGGCTTTTTCTGACACCTCTAATCAGCCAGGTGCTGGTCAATTAACCAGCACACTGCTGGATTAGAAGCAAGTTTTCTGAACAGGGTAAGTCCCCTGTTACACCCCTCTATTCTTTCTCTACTTCCCCCCCATTTTCTCTCACCCTCCCCATTCTCTCTCCCTTCCCTCCCCACCCCCATTCTCTCAACGGCGACGGATGTGAGTGACTGGAGGGGGGGGGGGATAGAGAAAAGGCCTGCGATCTGAGCAGGCGGCTACCCGCCTCCCGCTGCACCCACCGCCCGCCAGCGATCACGCACCACCACTGCCCGCCCCCAAGCCCATCCCCCGCACCAAGGGGACCGGGGGCAAAGGGAGCACCAGGGGGGGTAAAGGGAGCGCCAGGGGGGGCAAAGGGAGCACCAGGGGGGGCAAAGAGAGCATCAGGGGGGGCAAAGGGAGTGCCAGAGGGGGGACAAGGGGGGGAGCGCCAAGGGGGCAACCCCCCCTCTGCCCCGGGTCCCTGTGTATGCCCGCCCGGCGGGGGACACCGCGCAGCAGACAAAGGAGCCAGGAGCGGGAAGACAGACACACACACTCACCGTGTGCTCTGCACGAAGCGGAAGCCCCGCCGCCGGCTTCTTCTGGCCTGCCTGCGACCAATCCCCTGCATCCCGGCCGGCATTCTAAGCCCCGCCTCCTTCATTCAATCCCATGCGGCCCTTCATCCAATCCCCCCGGCAGCATTCACTCATTCTACTGAACATAGAGAATACTTACCAGCTGCCGCATCCTCCTCACCGCCACCGTAACCGGGTCATATTGGCTGGGCCGCAAAGATATTCGTTGTGGGCCGCATGCGGCCCGCGGGCCGCGAGTTTGACATGCTTGCTGTACACTATTCTTCGTCCATACATATCAGATTAGGAGTTTACAAAGGACCCTCCGATTAGGCTTCGGTGCTGCTACTCTAAAAACTCCTGCTGAGCACTTGCTTACTTCTCTTTCTAATAATAATTATAGTTTGTTCTTACAATCTTGGGCAATTACGATGGGCACTAACTAACTAGGACATGCTTGAAAACAAGAGGTAACTCCCAATGTATTACTTTCTGGTAAAACATTTTATAAATAATAGAGCACGTTCCTTAACTAAATACAATAGATAATGACAGGACGTCCTTAAAACACATAACTATACACTTAAACATATATACATGACTAATAGTGAGGCCCTCTAACTGAAATTCCAATAAACCTGCTTCTACTGTAGAACATTGGGTAGAGCAATATATACCCTTCTATCTCTTCATGGTGACATAACTGATCACATAGTGGGGAGGGGCAATACCAGTGTGATCCCACCCTGTTAACCCTCTTACACTAATTAGTAGTCCCCAGAGGGGCACTACATAATGTTTACAAAAACATACTTATTTTTGTCTCATTTTCTCTTTTTTTTTTACGGTATAGCTTTAAACTATTGATTATATCAGTGCTATTAGTTTGTTCAGGTCCCAAAAAGGATAACACTTTATTGGGTTTACTCTATATCAGCGGTAGAGGCAGATCACGCAGTTTTCAGATTAAATGCTCCACTGACGTCAATGGGGAATATCATCCGAAAAAGTTCCCGATCGGCCGATTCAGCTGATACAGAATAAGCCCCTAAAGCTAAGGGCTCCAGTCCTGATGAGTGATACCTGTCCAACTAACTCCTCCTTTTTAAGACAATGCTGTGCAGTCATATTTTTTTTTTTAGACTTCTGTGTTTTACCTCATCAGAATTGTCAGTATATTGCACTTTCATATTTAACAAAAATATGTTTATCAGAGCACAGAAATTTAGCATACAGATTCCTAGGCAAGTATTAAAAATGTTTTATGGGTAGGAGTCCGTAAACAGGACTGAATTAAACTATTATGACTTATGTGAAGCTGGTTGCCAGGTATCTTAACTTTATCATAGCCATAAACATTTCCTCATCACCTTGACTCCATATTACTCCTTAAGCTCCGTCCTACACATACCCTCCATGCTATTTGCTTATTGCATCCTAAACTCTAGCTCCGATCTGATTGGCTAATTTTCACTTCGCTACACCCAATGCCTCACCAGCCCCCAAATTGTCCTATTTTTGTCTGCCCTATTACTATCCCACTGTCTCCCCTCCCCCTGCACAGCTCTGGCTGACCCCGGCTTGACGTTTAACAATGGCGACTTTAGTAGTAGTGTTGTTGCTGGAAGTGACATAGTGGTGATATTCTCCACCTTGCACTTCCACATGTCACCTGTTTTCATGTCCAATGTGCCAGGATGACAAGATAGGCCGCTGGTTACTGTTATAGGGTAGAGAAAACTGATAACCATAACAAAGTGACAGTCTATTTTACTCTCTTATCTGGATGAGAATAACACTACCTTTAGGTAAAACAGGCATTAAGCGAGCCATGTTATTTGAAACAAACGCAAGGCAGTGCTAATTGAACCTGATGTTAAGCCTATGCTAATGAGTTAAACAATGGACGCTGTTTTTGCATATAATGCAATATAATGTAATTACCTCTGTAGATATGTGTTATACTTATGAAAAAGAAACGTCTGTTACTAATTTACGTAACCTAGCGTTATTTGCCTTGATCTATTGGAGCTTGGTGTATATGGCCCAGGAGAAAGAATAGAAACAATCACAAGAGAGATATCCAACTAGTGAGCAGGTGATCGAGATATCCACATGGGTGAGAGTGTATATGAAAGTAACTGGTGCTCCAATTTACCAAGGATGAAATAGGGTCTGAGGCTTTCCTATAGCGTGGGAAATGGTCAGACTCTATGTTTCATTGTTTTCAGTGAGCTCGGAGGTAATGCCCTTGTTCTTGCAAAGAAACTCATTTGAAATGACCAAAAGATGCTCTTGGAGAAATAGCAGCGAGCCGGCTTCAGAAATTTCAAGGCAGAAAATTTTGTAAGTCCCTCTTTTCGGGACCAAGTTCTGAGAATTGAACGTAGCGGTCGTGGCTAGGATTGCAGGCCAAAAATAGTTCCACAACGTTTGGGACATTCTCCCGGTCAAGGGATTTCAGCACCTCCGGAGGCTTCAGGAACTTCATGCCGATTTGAGTTCCAGGACATTTCGGGTCAAGTCCGGGTCAACTAAAAACTTTGTTTCTTTGCTTATTTCAACCTGGAGAGGCTATTTTTTTTGCCCCAGTCCCCCAGTAAGTGTGTCTCTCATGTATTTTGTGTTTCACTTTTGTGTATTTTTTGTCTCATTTTCTTTTTTTTTTTTTCTTTCTCATTTTCTTTTTTTTCAACTAAAAACTTTGTTTCTTTGCTTATTTCAACCTGGAAAGGCTATTTTTTTGCCCCAGTCCCCCAGTAAGTGTGTCTCTCATGTATTTTGTGTTTCACTGTGTGTTAGCCTATTTTAAGTGAATAAATGATCATTTGTTTTACCATCTTGTTTTGCTCAGTGTTATGATCCCGGTATAAATGGTGTAAATGCCTGGTCTCCCATGGCAGGCTTCACTCTCCGTAGTCCCAGCGTCTGTCTCCTCTCACATCCCTTGTTTGCCAGCTGATCCCTCTTTTTAAAATGCCGCCGACAACGTCCTATGTGACAGCCGGAAGTGACGTCAATTACAGCCAACACCACCAGGGTGACTTCGGCTGACTCTGCCAGGCTGTGCCTGCTTGGGATGTGATGTTGGACCGATACCCTCCTCCATCCGATGGCCATTTGCAGCACTCACAGTCGCTGCATCTCCACAGTGCTGTGGGGAGTCCTGAGGACGCTGGCTGACATCACTGTACTAGCCCCAATAGATTTAAGCAATTCTGCCGCCTTTGTATAGGGGAACCAGCCTCACTTATGATGTTGTCCCATCCTGATGCTTTTTTGCCCAAGATAGGATGTCCTTGACTCCTTTCTCCCCATATAACCCACCCTTTGGGTGTTACCTGTTGGCCTAAGACCCCCTGAGGGAGCCTCATAAAAATAATAAAACTAGAATCCTAGCACGCGCTGCTACCACCAGGTAGCCCAGGAAAAAACACTGCACAGGTAAATGGTGCTGGGTGCCCAATATAGGGCAGGTGTAAGCTTCTTCCTGTCCTACATCAGGAGAAGGAGTCTATTACCCATGTTGTTGCCACATGGATGGAAAGGAAATACTGTTATTTGCCATATTTCTTTCTTTAGAGTCATATTTGTTCTTTAAAAAAAACTTGAAAGGGACTGTGTTGCAGGGACAATGCAATGATACGTGGGTTTGTCTAAATATAGGCTTTTTATTTAGCCTCAAAAAAGGTGGAATAAAATAGAGCTTACCTTCAGCATATAAATGGTTAACAAAAACATAAGTCCATAATACAGGCTTTTCCCAACATGGAACACAAAAAAGACAAAAGCGCAAACGCACATAGTGAAGTTTGTAAAAATGGGTGAATATAATTTTAGGGTATAATATCTGCGTACATCAGATTAATGGGTATAAAGCATTTCATGTGCAATACATGAGTTTACCAAACGCCGCACTGCCGCCTCCAGGCCTCAGGAATTCTCTCTCACAGCATCCAGGACAAGCTGTCTCAGTCGTGGTATGGAACCTCCACTGCGGTGCTGTATCCTGATCAATCTCCTTCCCCAATCGCTGCCGTCACTGCCGCTCACTCCTTGGGTCTATTTCTGACTGCCACTGCGTCTCGGAACACTTTGATGGTAGGTCACGTGTCCCGCGGGGTTTTGCGACCGGCCGCAAAGGGAGGTTGGGACGTAAAGCGTGATCGTAGCTTTACTGCAGTTTGCCGAATGCAGTTTTTTGTGTGAGAAATCAGTCCAATGCAGATATGCCACACAGAGTGTGGAGATACAGTTCTAGGACTTATAAAATCTTTATCCAACGCATTTCGAAGCATAAGCTTCTTCTTCAGGAATTCAGTGACGGCAGCGATTGGGGAAGGAGATTGATCAGGATACAGCACCGCAGTGGAGATTCCATACCACGACTGAGACAGCTTGTCCTGGATGCTGTGAGAGAGAATTCCTGAGGCCTGGAGGCGGCAGTGCGGCGTTTGGTAAACTCATGTATTGCACATGAAATGCTTTATACCCATTAATCTGATGTACGCAGATATTATACCCTAAAATTATATTCACCCATTTTTACAAACTTCACTATGTGCGTTTGCGCTTTTGTCTTTTTTGTGTTTCAGTTGCCTAGGGGTTTACCCCTGTTCACATAGCTGCAGGTCACCCATCGACTTAGAGGTTGTATTTTGTTATATAATTAACACAACGGTGGTGAAGGGTTCAATTAATAGAAATAATAATTTGCGCACTTTATCTGTCTTTGTTATATTGTTTTCCCAACATGGATAGTTCAAGTCCAGGATGCAAAATAGCAAGAATTCCATTATAAACTGACCTTTGGTGCAGTCTTCTCTCCCTACAGAGCTTCAGCATAGGTCTCTGATACAGACAGAACCCCAGAGCACCGAGAGCTACAGAATTTAAAGACACTAACGAGCCACGTGAGCAGGCTAATCAAGTCAGCCTGTTCTCAGGCTGAGATTTAACCTGCTCAGTGCTGTGCTCAACTTTTAAACCTAGGTCTCCCATGCATACCAATCAGATAGGGAATCCACCCTGTCACCGACTGCATTGCATTTTCTGAGAGCACAATATCCGCATTAACATAGGAGACAACTAGCTAGTAATATAGTTACACATCTGTATGCTTTTGGCTAGATTTGGATTCATTTTGGTCAGAAGCCTGCCGTCTATTATTTCCGCACATAACAAATACATTATCAAAACAAATATCCTTCATTGTTGTATCTATTTATAGTAAAAGCACCGAAACTGCTTAGAGGAAATAAAATGTGCATGAAATGCCACATTTCAGATGACTGCAGCGATGATGGCCTTCTCTACATCAAAACACATGTTTGCTTTGGTTATCATCTTGCTGTGTATTGGAGTGAACATTGATGGGATGATGTGAACTAAGAGAATATGTGGGTCTGGAAAGGATCAGAGGTAGCTGTAGAGTTTCCACTTAAAACACCAACATTCTAAAATATATTTCACTAGTTGTTTTGCTAACTATGGACATATTTTACCATCAATGGACTGTCATCATTACTTTTTGACAGGTAACTGTGTGTAACTTTTGTACTCCTGTTTCTGTTCACAGTAAAAGCAACACTTCATGACCAGAATACTTTTCAAAAACAATATAACGAAATATAAAGAGTTATTAAGTGCTCCATTGTGCTGGAAAAATACACTGACTGGACACTTGCCAGCTCCAATACATACCAGTGAGACAAATGTCAACCCCAAATTTACAAGTATTACTTAAATTGATTAAAATGACATCAACACATACTTCAACTTTTCATATTCCTTTGATTTGGCTATCTACTAGGGATGTGAATAATTGTGCTTTTTCAGTGGATGTGGTGTGCATGCATTCTTATGTAGCCCTTCTCTTTCTCTCGATTTCCCTCTCTCCTATCTTTATCTCTTTCCACACCCTTCTCCCATAATCCTGCTGTAGTAGTTGACCTGGCTTCTTTAAAAAGAAACCAAAAACATATATTAATTAAACATGGAGAGGAAGCTCCTGGACTGTATTGTATTTTAAATATTTTTTCTATATTTATGCTAAAAATAACAGAACTGTAGAGAGATGCTTTCTTTTTAAAGAGAAACAAATATTTTAGAGGATGGAGTTGTAAATGTGTAAAAAAAAATATTGGCACCCTGGATTTGTAGATCAAAATATATTGGTACCCCTGCAACCCTCATACCATCACACTTAGACTACTGCCTGCAACACAGGTTTTAGTTAATCATGTTCTTTATTCTTTCATTCACCCAACTGCTCTCTTTCTTTCTCCATGCTCTCCTTCCCTTCTTTCCACAGTCTCCATTGTCACCACTTTTTTTGTATACAGTACACTGAAAATACCCCATTAATTTCTGTAAAAAACAAAACAACAAACAATCACAAGTTCAGCAGGACAAAATTATTCAACAGAGTTGCTGCCACTACTTCTTCCCACGTGAGTTTGTAAATACCACTCAGCCCACACCCTCCCTATCCTGGTCTTATGCTGTTCACAAGCGTAAGAATGAAATGCATTCATAAAGGCTGAAGAACAGCATGTGATGTGCTGAAAATGGGCAACAGCAAGTCCTGTGGAACTGGAAGATTACCATGGTGAATTGAGAAGCATGGGTAACTACAGCAGAAAAGGAGTCTTAAAGTATGGTCTCTGTGATTCATAGACTCTCCCAGCTGAGAGGTTTTTCCAGACGTGGCTGAGGTCCCCTTGCACTAGTACTCTGGTGAGCAAAAACGGCATTTCTCCAGGCCTGAAATTTCTACTAAAAAAAGATAATGACAGATATCATTCTTAGAGCTCTTTAATAATTACAACTGCTATCCTAATGCCCTAAGACCCTTCCATATATTGAGAAAATCCAGGGCTGCAAATATATTGCAGTGGTAAAGAGAAATGAATTCAAGATAAAGTGGTTCCACAATGTGGAGAGGTTTAATGAATCAGATTTAGGGGCTTGTTCCATAATGGCCGAAGCCATTGGGCCATCTTCGGATAAAATTCCCCATTGACTTCAATAGGGAATTTCGGTCGAAAACAGCCCAATTGGCTGATTCGGCTGATATAGAATAAGGCCCTTAGGCTTTTATTTGAATCGGGCTGTCCATATGCTAGTGCTGAATTGGAGCTGTCGCAGTTTACTGAATGAAGGCCAATATCACATAGCGCAACCCCACATGGTACAAACCCTGAAATAGGGATGGCTGTGACCCCACACTTAGGCATGATTTAAAAAAATGTATTATTTCTTTATGTTATTTAAAATCTCCTCTGCTCTCTCTCCAGTTCGGAAAAATAACTATTTTGTCATATGGGTAGGAGTAATACCAACACGGACTTAATGTCACATTATTGAAAAGAAATGCAACATTATGCTACAATAGCGTGGCGTTAAGCCTATGCGAATGAGATTCAATTTGGACATTGTTTTTGCATATAATTAGCGTTTAAATACCATATTATAGATGTAGCCAGACTTACTGTATTTGTGAAACTGCAGCAGGAGATTCAAAGCACCAATGTAAAATCCAGAATCACAGAAACAGGGAACCCAGGTAAAATAGTGGCCTAGGTAAAGAGCCACTACGGCTTGAAACTCTGCTCTGAGACTGCCACCTTTTTAATGTCTCAATAAAGCCTTGCATATTTTTTCATTACCTGGGTTCCCTGTTTCTGTGATTTTGGATTTTACATTTGTGCTTTGAATCTCCTGCTGCAGTTTTACTGTGACCTCCTGGATTCGGCAGCACACATAGGGGGGGGGGGGAGGAGGGAGGAGAATCCCTTATCACTACATTTGAGCGGTCTGGATTTCCTTAGCCAGCGGGACTAACAGCTTTGAAATAGGTCTGCACTAGGAGGTAAGAAGATTTATTGCAATAGTATCCTTCCAGGACCTTAAATGGCTCCCCGACAGACCTCCAATCATTCTCCCCCTGATCCTTTCTACATTACCTCAGTCGAGAGAGCACAGGACAGTGCTGTGTTTCATTACTGTGTTTGTGACCGCGCATAATAGAGTTTTGCGGCTGCCATAGTACTCTGCGGTAATGATATGTGGTGCTAGTGTGTCTTTAATCAAAATGCAATGAAACACACCCCTTAATCCCATATATAAATTTCAGATAACTAAAAAGTTTTTTAAAAGTATGACATTTTTACTTAAGCAAATGACAGTAAATTAGAGCTTAGAGATAAATAACAAAGATTTTGGAAAATAATACAATCTTCTTACAATAATACAATCTTCTTACACCGACGTCTTCTTCTAGCTGTCTCTTGTACGGTTTCACCTGTAAAATAAATGAGAAGAAATAGATGCATTAATTACAATGTGCTGCTGTGTCAGTGTGCATGCACGTTCTATGTGAACTGTATGGAACGCATATGCGTTTAATTGACTTTGTGCACATGCTCGGTACAGGTATTGCAAATTAAATGGAACGCACACATTACCTTAATTATACATTAATCGTTGGATGTGTTTCGTACATGAAAAACGAGTTGAAGTTGATCAACCTACCGAATCTCCATAAAAAGGATGAAAACAAGGAATAAACACTGACAAAACATTTGCAGCCCCCTAACAATTGTACAAAAATGATTAAGTATTACAAAAATAAATTGATGTATTCAAAACTATATGTATTCAAAAATGTATTTATTTTGTCCTTCGTTTAACTGATTACTCCAGCCCACAGTTCTCTGATGCCGTAAAAGTCCATGGATTGTGTTTTTCACTGACTTGAATTCTGCATCTAAAATAGCTCTCCTCAAATTGTTAGGAATAGCCTTGATACCCCTGGAACTGCCAAATTTCACGTCTGGTCCACTCGGCACAACTTTCAAAAGTCATACGGTGTTGGTAGATTAGTTTGAGAAATAGACTCAGCTGTCCCCTGCTGTGTAATAAATAGCTTTTCAAAGATTCCCCTGGGATTATTGAACGTGGGGTGTCATCTACTGGATCCACATGGGCAGAGATACCGGTGTGTCTATGCCACGTAGCACAGCAGGTGTGCTTTAGCAAAGAGGCCGAGATAACAGCTCAGGGATGCCACTTTCTTGCAGGTCGGTTCCAGTAGCATGGGGGCTCATAGCCACAAAGTCATCATCGCTGTATGAGTTGTTGTGTGTGCTTCCTACCAACAGGGTGTCACGGGAGACCAGGACTAACACACCAAGGATCAACTTGCCAGACAGAATTACAGAGTTAATCAAAGTGAATTTATTAGTAAAAGATAACCACAACTGTTTGGAACATACAACATACACTCCCAACTGGGTAACTGGAGAATACCGCACAGGCCTGGGTGCAGGGACCTCTATGAAGAGATTTTTTCCTGTTCTGCTCCTACACAGTGTTCAGCAGGCATTGCTATCAGAGAACCCAACTGACACAGCAGGAACCCAGAACTCTGGAACCTATAGCTGCCGCTGGCTCTGGTTGGAACTCCCACTAGAACTAACTAGGGACCTCCCTCTCCACCTTTCATACCCCATGCCACAACATGCAAAACATGTTATATCAGTGGCGCTGGGCCCCAAGTGACAACAAATAAAGGATCACCAATAAAAGGATATGTAGCAGCCTGATGGAGGTAGATGTCCACTAGAGCCCTCCTCGTGTAGGCGGTCAGATCATGCAGACAAAAGAGATTAAAAAACAAACATAGTGTGATACAGTACAACATAACACAAATAACACCACTAACAGACACTGAAACTAACATATGTTGAGACACACAATGGGCTGAAAAGTAAAAAACATTTAATATAATAACTGATCGTGCAGTACAACTAAAATCACACAATGTGAGAAGTCCCTAATATCCTTTAGCTAGCTACCGGAGCCCAGCTGGTATCAGGCAGTGGATAATCTGAGAGTATCCCCTCTCTTACGAAACCGGTTTGGCTCCTGCACGTCTCCTGGGTGTCTGCCTCGTGCTAATGTCCGGCTGGCGTGGAGGGGGTGGATGTAGCAGCTGTCTCAGCTTCGCCAGGGCAAGATCATCCATCCACACTTCCTCTCTCTGTCCTCCGAGATGTGGGCATGCGCAGAAGCGCTCGGCGTCGCAGGGCATACACCACCGCAACCCCAGCTCCTCGCAGTGAAGGGGAAAGCTCTTGGCGGCAAATTCAAAAGTGCTCCAGTGAAGGAGCTGCTCAGCTTGGCCTGTGGGGCTCAGAAACGTAGCATGTAGCGTTCAGTGATAACAGGGACCACCCTACGCGTTTCGGAAGACTGCGCTTCCTTCCTCAGGGGTAAAAAAGTAGTGCCTCAGTCTCTGATTGTCTGCATATATATAGTCCCGATTTAAAGACACAGTGGCCAATTTAAAAATGGACATGCGCACTGACACCAATGACTGGTATCTCAGCATATAACAACAACATACATAACCATATAACCTATAACAGACCACATAAAAGACAAATGAATAAATCATAACACTTATAAAAAAACATATCTGCAAAAGAATCACGTCATATTTCATGTAGACCCCCAACTACCAAATGGAGGAGGGAATCTGAATAAATTGATACATAATACATGCTAGCTTTTTAGCTTGAGTGATCCATATTAACCCTTAAAACCATTCTCATTCAAGGAGGTATGCTAATCATGATGATATACATAAGAAAAAAGCCAATATACAATCCATATATAAACACAATTTAAACACAATATTGCATAGACAAGTGTAAGATGGACAGCATCCTAGAAGGAGCTTAGACCCAGGGAGCCGTTAATATAAACAACGCCCACAACATAGCATGTGGCAAAATGTCCAGCACCCAGTGCAATAACCTCCATAACTCACATTAAAATAAAGGTGGTGTAATAGTGATGAAATGCTATTAATAACAAGTAATCAATTAATGAATATAAAGAAAAAGTATCCTAAAGCTAAGGGATATATAACTACATGTACATTAACCAGTACACATGCATGTCTGTGCCCAAATACATGTACATGTATATAAATATATACATGATACAAATGTACCAAATTGTGAAAAAATGCGTAATGCGAACTAATACATATGCACATCTGTGCCCAAATATATGAACATGTGCATAAATATATACATGATACAAATATACTAAATAGTGATAAATAGTGATATAATATGTGATACAAACTTGCATAGTGAATGCCATATATAATGAAACACTAAATGTCAATTACTTAATAAGAAAGGCCTTAAGGTCGAACTCAATGTTTAGGCCAAGTGGCATGAGAGTCTGGAGCTCGTATATCCAGAAAGACTCCTTTTTGCCCAGGAGGCTATTAATATTGCCTCCTCTCCAATTTGGCGTAAGTGCCTCTATGGCCAGACATTTGAGTCCTCTAGGGTCCTTTGCATGCACCTGAAGAAAGTGATTAGACACACTGTGTGTGACCAAGCCCTTGGTACTATTGTAGATGTGCTCATACAAGCGTCGTTTAATGGACCTTGTGGTCATTCCCACATATTGCAGACTGCAGGGACATTCCAAAAGATAAATAACATTTTGTACTATTGCATGTGATATGTTGTTTGATGTCTTAGATCTTAGAGGTAACTGATGAAGTGAATGTAGTTTTTTTTGTACTGTATTTACAGGCTGTACATGTATTGCAGATGAAATAGCCCTTAAGTCCAAAAATGTTTTGCGTTTTTTTCCGCATTAGAGGACAGCTGGGAGCTAATTTCTGTCCAATATTTGGTGCTTTTGTAAATATTACATTCGGTCTATCTGGTAATGTACTAGCTATATCTTTATCCTTTTTAAGAATAGGCCAGTGCTTGTACAAAATCTTTTTGATGTTAGGGGCCATGGCGTTATATTGTGTTGTAAATGGTATGTTCGTTGATGTTTTTGTCCTATTCTTGTATTGAAGAAGGGTGCTCCTATCTATTGATTCGACCTCGGATATAATCCTATCTAGATCGTTTGCTTCATAATTCCTGTCAATAAATTTATTTTTTAAGTCTTGTGCTTGTGTGTAAAAAGTGTTTACTGTTGAGCTATTACGCTTTAATCTAATAAACTGTCCCTTTGGTATGTTCTTGATCCACGCAGGGTTGTGATGGCTGCTGGCATGTAAATAATTATTGGCCTGGACGGTTTTAAAAAAGTTTTAGTGTGCAGAATGTTATCTTTTGTGTATATACATAAATCCAAAAATTCAATGTAAGTGCTACTGGATGTGAAAGTGAATTTAAGATTAAACGGATTGTTATTCATGTAATCTTGAAATAATGTTAATTCCGTGTGCGTACCTGACCAAATAAAGAAAATATCGTCGATGTAGCACCGCCATAGGACCAAGCTCGCTCCATAGAGACAGCCGGACCAAATGTACTTTTTTTCCCAGCCGCCCATGAATAAATTAGCGTAACTAGGAGCGAACTTAGTACCCATGGCGGTGCCACATGTCTGTAAATAATAGGGGAGAGATATGGCCAGTGTGACATAGTCCAGTGTGACATAGTCCAAAGATGTTATGCAGCTTTCTGCCCCGTTTTAGGTCAGAAAGTGCAGGAATTGTGCAAAATGATCCATTCCACAGCTTCACATTAACTCAGGGTGGTAAATGGAAAATCCAGACCACAGATTACAATGTGTCTAGTTCTCCCTCACCTGCTCTCCTAATCACTAGCACAGGTATTTAGAGCAGAGAGGTTTGCATTTCAGTCTCTCTTCTTAGAGCCTGGGGGCTGGGGGTGTCGCTGCTCCCCTGCATCCAGTTCGGGGTGGACGGCCCCTTCGAGTAACACAGTACCAGAGGATTTGCCTGGACACTTGGGATCGAGTTCCCACCACGAACAGATAAGACAAACACATGTTTATTGCCGTATCAAAAGACTGTATGCTTTACCTAGTGATCCTAAATGAGAGGGCATTGTTTTAAACTGGGGAACCAGGTTAGTTGGCCCAGCAGCAGTTAGAGAAGCTGATTCTGCTGTGTAGTTAGATCCCTGAATGGGATAGGATTTTGTTTATTTGATTTGGTTTGGTTCTTAAAAATGACACTGTGTGAAATGCTATAACACTGATATGAGTAAACCGCTGAAGGTTAATGTCTGAGTGCCTCCTGCCTGCACATGTTAAAGCTGCAGTCCCTTATTTGGATGAAAATAAAGCAGACAAAAGCCTGAGTTAAGCAACGTAATACTTTGCATGGTCCTGTTTGTTGTATAATTAACCCTAGAAGACTGTGTCGGGAAGAACCCAGACAGACGTCAGCGCTACAAAAGAGGGGCGTTTGTCACACCAGGTACCTTCAATATGACCCAGCCCCTGATTGGTGGGTTAACATGCAACATTACAAGAGTAACCGGAAAACAGTTACACAGAAAAGTCAACCTGACCTGCTCCTGCCCAGGTTTTGCTTTGCCTAATCCCCTTTTATTCCAGGCAGAAATTAGAATTTATAACTATAGCGAATCCTAGATACAGCACATCGTTCCCCAACCCCCACCCCCCCCAAAAAAACAGCACTCTCTTCCACAAATAATAATGACAACCGTATGCATCATAGATAATAAAAAAAAGTCTGATGTGGGTACAGTATTGTAGGCGAGTGTTGCCATAACAGGGGGGTCAGCAGGAGATTCAGGTACTGTGGAGTGCAGCAGTGTTCCCCTAACTAAGGTTAGTTTTCTGTTTGCTTAATCACCAAACCTTTTCTTACTTTGTTCATCTTTCCCGGGCTTTGCTTTCCCTACCATCATTTAGATGTTTTTTAATGTTTAGTATGTTGCCAGTAGCGGTTCTAGGTCTTGTGCGGCAATGGGCCCCAATATTTTACTGGGTTTTTTGTAACAATTTTTTGTATACTTGCCTTTTATTATTTGATGTTGCTTAATACAGATGCAGCCAGCTGTACCTCCACCCTGCCCTGCAACATATACTGGTGAACCGCGGACCAAACGTGGTGTGATCACAGAAAAGTGCAGAGAAGGGGCGAATTGCCGATCAGGATTAACACAGTGGGGATCCCTATTTCTGAATGTGATTCCTACTGCATTAATCCTACCGGGCCACACCAGTCTTGAAGACCTGTACAGTGAGAGCAGACAGAAGCAGTCCATCTATCTATCTCTAGCAGGCGATCGCACTGCTTTTATTATTACTTTAATTACATAATAATGATGAAGGGTGTCTCCAAAGCTGAACCGCATTAATTTCAGAACCAGGTTCCCCTTGCTTTACGAGTTAAAGGCCCAGGTATGGGGTTCCAGTATCTCATACCAGTTTAAATCTCCCGATCACGTGATGTGGGAGAATTAAACTTGCAGGAGATACCGGCACCCCATACTGGGGCCTGTAACTCGGAAAGCAGGAGGTCCCCGGTTCTGCAATGAATGCGGTTCAGCTCCGGAGATCCCCTGCTTCAATACTATGCCATTAAAATAAAATAAAAACATTGCGATCGCCTGTTAGAAATGTGTAGAGAGAGGGACCGATTATGTCTGCTCTCACTGCGCAGCTCTTCCAGACTGGTGCAGCCCGGTAGGATTAAGGCAATGAGAGTCCCATTCAGTGGCAAAGACCCATGCTGTGTTAATCCTGACGGGCAATTAGTCACAATTATTATTATTCCACAATATATCTGGTTACATCTGTACATGATAATGTGAGTTATATATGTCATAGGCCACTGTAAAGAAGAAGTATGGTATACAATGTACAAATGTGCCCTACTTTCCCCACGGCAACCGTTTGGCAGGAAAGCAAGAACCTGAAAATTGCAGGAAATACATGGTTATACGTGGCTGCGTCATCCTCAGAATTGCGGCAAAATCTTTTTATTGCCATGCCTCTAGGGTAAGTTAGTTAAGCCTTGCAGTTGGTAAGAAAACTTGATGTTGCTATTTGCAAATTCAAAATCTTTTAAATTATTTCAACACTTATCTCCGCTTCTTTGCTGTACAGTAGGGCCCCACATATTCGGCAAGTTTGGTTCCTGGCCCCGTTGAAAAGCAGAAATCGCAGAAAAGCATGTCAATGTTCCAAATGGACAAACGGGGTTTATTTGATAATAAGTAGTTTATTTAATACATAGTATGATCATACTCATTCAAAAGTCGACAAGACTCTCTCTGCCAGGGAGTGTCCAGGCAGCAACCTTTATAAATTTAATTTCCTTTGTTCAAAATGTGTTGCTAGGCAGATTATACTAACCACTCCTTAATTCTTAAACCATTCATCTTACAGCTCATTAAACTTGGTTTGAACAGGCCTCAAACAGCCATGAATAGGTGCCTTGGTACTCACTATCACTAGAATGTGGACGTTACTTTAGTCACAGTCGTAAATCTACTTAGAAGCGAAACCTCCCATCTACACACCACATACACATTCTTACTCACAAAATGGATACTGAAAACAACAGTTTTTACAAAATGGAAACTGAACATCACTTTCAATCCTTCTCCAGAGACCCCCCCAGTCCATTTCAATAATATATCAACAGTATCTTCATTTCAGCAATATTATTTCGTCAAGCAGAACATAGCTTTTTTTGTGCAGAGCGCACAAATGCCATGTCCACCGGCGATTTCCCGTCTCTCCTCCCTCCTGCGCCGTCCGAATGCAGTATCCTGCGCATGCGTGGACTCGGTGTTCCCTGCTGTGCATGCGCAGAAAAAAATTACTGCAGTCAGGAAACAGTCGTTTTGGCGTATTGCCGAGAAGCAGGGCTGAGAAGCGGGGCCCTACTGTACATTTGATTTCAACCTTTATATTTTATCTCCTTCTGTGCTAGCTGACAATGATGTCTTGGGTTGCCAGGTGGCTTCTCAAAAAATACTGGACAATGGTGAAAGGTGCGACACGCTAAAGAAACGTTGGTGGGGAGGTATGTTATTTTTAAATTATCTGACCGTTACTTATTTTTTTCTAAATTTCACTCCAAGTATAACGAAATTTCACCATTTCACATTCTATTTCTTTAAAAAAAACTCTGGGGATGGGCTTGGGGATGGGCTTGATTACGGAACACCCTCCCCAGATTTTTTTTTACTAAAAAAATATGAAATGATGCAGATTAGTGCAGACTTGGAGTGAAATTTAGAAAAAATCATGTAATGGTCAGATCATTTCTAAATAACAAAGCTGCAGTTATACATGGCGAGCAATACTGATCTTAATGCTCCTTATCAAAGTTGCTTCTGTGTGAATAGCAGAGCAACCGGCTTTGATTTTGAGCCTTAAAAGCCTGCCTGCCAGAGTCTAAGTCCAGCTTTTTGGGACCAAGTTCTCAGAAATGAACGTAGCGGTTGCGGCTGGGATTTTATGCCAATTTGAGTTCCAGGAGATTTGGACTAACTCGCGGTCAGGAGGGACCAAGTTCACAGAAGAGAACGTAGCGGTGGCGTATGGAATTTTATGCCCATTTGGGTTCCAGGAGATTCTGGGCTAAAATTCAAGGTAAAACTCTCCCATACAGTAGGAAAGTCTAGTTTTCGACACCAGTCCCAAAGTGTGTCTTTTTGTCTGAATTTTGTGTTCCATTGTGTGTAAGCGAATTTATGCCGAATAAATTACAATTTATTTTATTACCTTGTTTTGCTCAATGAATGATACTGGTAAAAAGCTGTAAATAACCTGGTCTCCCGTGACACGTGTATTTGGACCCTCTGTCCAGTAAAAATTAGATGCAATACTGAACATGTATGTGTCCAGTATTTCTTCTCTGGACATAGTCACCTGACCGGCTTGCGGGGCCGCAGGATTTCCCCGAGCAGGGAGAGAGCAGGGCTATTGCCAGGGGGCTGGACAGCTCCCCTCCATCCTGATTGGCTGCATTATCCAGCAGCCGGTCAGGAGAAGGTGTCAGGAGCCTGAGGGTGGGGCCAAGGAGAGGAGGAAACAGCATGGAGCAGACAGCGAGGTGTGCAGGTCTGGAGCGCATTGTCACCATTGTGTCCAGTATTTGTGGAGAAACCACCTGGCAACCATAACAACAGGACAGGCAGACAGAGCGCAAATGTCCAAATTGAATGTATTACTTCTGGTTTTTTAATGTAACTATGTATTGTTATCATAACTCTGGGCCCAGGACATACTTGAAAATGAGAGGCAACTCTCAATGTATTACTTCCTCGTAAAACATTTTATAAATAAATACACACACAGGACACACATACCTGTCTCACCTCTCTTCGCTCCATGCTGTTTCCTCATTTCCTTGGCCTCACCCACGGGCTCCTGACACCTCATCCTGATTGGCTGCTCCTGGGTAATGCAGCCAATCATGACATAGGCAGCCCACTAGCAAGAGACCTGCTCGATCCCTGCTCATCCCGAGACTCCAATCAGGTCACTTTGTCCAGAGGTAACACCAGACACATACATGTCTGGGATTCTAGTACCTCTCATTTTTTTACTGGACAATGTCCAAATACAGAACAGTCCTGTTCAATACCGAACACCTAGCAACCCTATATCATACACTTGTTCCCCCTTATCTCCATTGCATTTTCACCTCCTCCCCTCCTTGTATGGTCACGTCCCGGCGGAGAGCTTGCTCGCACATTCGCGATCAAAACAATTAAAGTAAATTGTTGTGTCCTAGCTGCGCACGTGAACGTGAGAGTGCAGAGGCGTGATGCTTGGCGAGACAAATATTTTTGTATTTGTCGCGCTTGCCCTGGTCACATGCGCAGTTCAGCCAATGAGGGCGAACCGCTCACATGATGTCATGGCCATGCCCCCCCACAAGCGCGAAACTAGCTGGCCAGGAACCGCCCAGCGCCTGACATCATTGGCGCTCGAGTGCACTGCCACCCTGGACGAGGCCTATTTCTTGCATGCCTCTGGTGCTTTCTCCTTTGTCCCACTGATGTCTGTCTGTCTCCTGTTTCATCTCATGGGAGCCTGTGTGGGCCATTTAAAGATGATGGGCTCTAGGCAGCAAGCTACCTTATGGCAGAGCTGCATTCATTATCAGGATGGATAAGAATCCCATCCTACTTACTTTCTATAGTTTAAAGCTGGAAATGTCAGTTGGTGCACATTTTCTTGCCTGGGAGGTTATATTGGCCACTGCCATTCATACCTATTACGACAAACATTTGCCATGGTTACAGCAGCGAATAAACAGGTAAAAACTCAGCAAAAAAACAAGATTCTGAAAAAAAAAAATAGTTAGAAATAAGGCTAACGCATGCTCATGGACTGTGGCCGCAGCCTAAGGGCTCAATCATACCAGTGTTGCAGGGCGGCAGCAGGCACAAAATGTGCTATTATTATGTGACGTCACCCAGCGCTGCCGCCGAGCGGCACCTTGATTATACCGGGGAGGGTGAGCAGAGGAGTCTTGGAGGTAGCATGGCCGTGAGCGGTTCGCCTCATTGGCTAAACCGCTTAAGTGACGCGGTCGTCGTGGCAAGAAAACAATTTTGCAAATCTCCTTAGGAGACCGCCGCCTTGCAGCTCCACGCGGTGCGCTGGTATGTAAATCATCAGCGGATTTCAGCTGTTTGTTTTCCAGCAGCGCGGCGACATCTGGTATACAATTACAATTAGATTGTAAGCTCCTCGGAGCAGGGACTCCTCTTCCTTAATGTTACTTTTATGTCTGAAGCACTTATTCCCATGACCTGCAATTTATATTATCTGTCATTTATTTGATTCAACCTGTGTATTACTGCTGTGAAGCGCTATGTACATTAATGGCGCTATATAAATAAAGACATACAATAATCACGGCCTAACTCAGCACAACATGGAGAGACAGATTATGTAATTACTTTCTTTATCTCAATATATCCCAATAAATCATTGGCTTGTTTTCCTGAGCTTCCAAACCCCCTCCCTCCTGGTGTCACCGTGTTTTATTGGTTGCTGCTGCCTTTCCTACTTCATGTGTCACTATTTACCATTGGTACCAGCAGTTGGGGCATGAACTTAGTGACAAGCAACAAACATGTTGTTCCTCGCGCCTCTGACGCGTTTGCTGCTCTTCGGCAACTGGTCAGACAACACCACGGGAGCGCGCATGACAGGCAACTCCAGGTCAGCGCGAGGAGAGCGCGCGCTTATCTTTGGACGGGAAATGGCATGTACAGTACTGTAAATGACAACGGCCACCGTGCGCGCGCCCGTGTGTGTGCACGCGCCCGGCGCTCAGTTCATGTCAGCGCGGTTTATCAGGTCAGGAAGGCGGGATGTTTGTTTTGTTGTTGATCAGTGGCGTCTGGTTCATGAAAAGGGGAGTAGATGAGGGGAGACTGAACTAATTCCGTGTTGTAGAGGGGACTGGGCAATATATGTAACAGACAGGGCCGCCGGTGTGTTTCAGAAGGAGCTGGGTGTCCGGAGGTACTGTATGCTGAGTGTAGTGATTAGTTGTATCCTGCTGCTCGGTTTCAGGTGGTAAGAATGTTTTACTTGTGAAAATAATACTGCGCTTTATGAAGATAGAGATATCACATGTTCATTTATTCAACAGCACTTACTGGTGGGTTCTGTTTTGTGTGTGTGTGTGATCTATCTATCTATCTATCTATCTCTATCTATCTATATATATATATATTTAAAAAAAATCTGTATATATATATATATATATATATATATATATATATATATATGAAGCAGCGCTTTATTTAGAATAGTGAATTGAACTGAGCAAAGTGTATGAAGGTGAAGTAAATGCAAAGCAGAGACTAAGGAAATATGCAGATCAAACAAAAGATTTTCCAAATCAACACTAAAGTAAACAAATTGAGCGCAAATGTCCAAATGAATAAAATATTATAACAGTTTATTAATATATAGTATGTATTTAGATAAATTGTATTTTTTTTATTTGTTAGTCAGACATAATTTTAAATAGGATGTGGTGTATTAGTGTAATTTCTACTGAGTGAACAAGTGACATGGAAACCTGCACCAACAATAAGCCTGATGGAAAATGTTCAGCATGTTGTTGGATCCCTTCCTGTGCTTTGCTTTAGCAGTGATACATATACTCCATTTCAATATGTCATTCATCAACCAAAAAGTAATACAAATATTTCATTTGGCTAAAAGCTGCAAAAATACCAAAGTAAGGCCAAGTGTAGTTACACTAATGAGCAATGGCAGCATTTACACAAAATGCCTTTACCATGAATGGTTGAAAATAACAAGAGACCCATCAGAGTGATTCATTAACACTGGGTTTTCTGTCAGGGAAAGGAGCAGTATCGCTCACTGCTAATGTCAATTGAATAGAGTGCTGTATTTTGTACAAATGATCTAAACCTCTTCATGTTTGTGCACGTTGGTCACAATCCAGCTAGTGATGAGGTGGTATATATGGCGATAATCCTCACTGACAAATCACTGCAATCTGTTTATTTCCCAGTTACAATGTTATGTTTTGGGAAAGCTAGAATAAGCTGTATATACCGTAATTTCAGGTATATTTATTCTTACTTGAAGTGTAAGTTTGTTGTACAGTCCGACACCTGTATACAGACCAGAAAGAGCTCTTGACAGATTATTAAACCTGCTGTTTCTTAGGCCTCAGCCAGGGTGCTGCTGAGCGGGCGGGTGCGCTCACGCTGGCCGCGATGAAACACATTGATGCAAGCACCTGCACATGCACGACGCTTACCTGCTTGACGAGACCACATTTGATTTGACTGCTCACTGACGTGTCACGTGAGCGAGCGGTTCGCCCAATGATGTAAAGACTGCCCCTCCCTGACAAGCCCCCTCAAGCGTGCAACTGGCTGGCCATTAAACGCCCAGCACCTGACGTCACGGTGCTCGAGCGCTAGTGAGTGCTCTCCCACCCTGGCCGCAGCTTTTGGCTGCGTCCATGCTGCCGCTGACTGTGCTGACTGCGCAGAGCGCCAAGCGCAATCAATTTAAATCTGTCTGGCCATGCTCATGTGGCACGCCCGTGAGCGTGCACGTACACTCGTGGGCGCTGGGCGCTTGCTGAGATATTACATTGACTTTTAGGCGTACTGAGGGGTCACATGACCACCTCCAGCCTATCAGCGCCAGTCACTGTTTAGGCCACGCCCCCCCCACTTGCGCTTGCCAGAAAATTTGCATTACATTCCAGCGCTCATGCTTGGAGAGTTGGTGACGTCACCACTCGCAAACATGAGCGCGGTCCAAGGCATGGGGGACGCAGCCTTAGGACTCGTTCAGGGTAACTTCTCGCTCGAGCGCTAAGCAAGCTGGAGTGATTCCTGGCCATTTGAAAATGGACTGTAGCATGTGCGGCGGAGTGGGGGGGGGGGGAGGATGTCGGGGGCGTGTCTGTGATGTCACAAAGCTGGTTAGCCCTCACATGACCTTGCCATCACACAACAAACACAAATTGATTTTTCTTCTCAAGCAGCGCTCCTCTGAACTCACGTGCATACGCGCTCACTACAGCTGCTCTCATTGTCTCACGCTGACGCAATGCATCAAGCGCGAGCCTTCACCCTGGCTGAGGCCTTATTCACGTGCACTGAGGAAGAGACCTCTGAGATTTCGAAGGCACTGTATACTACAAATCCAACTATTATTTGAAGGTGCCTATAACAACTTCTTCAGAAAAATTTACATGCAGCTCCATCTCGAAAAAAGTGGCTATGAGCATGGTTAGAGCAGTGATATTCAACGGGTTCCTATGGGCAGTAAGTGTATTTAGGCACACTCCAATCTGGGGGTGCCCGGTGACCTCTCCTCGCGATTTGGTACAAGACCTCCGTCAGCCGCAGACTGTCTCTGTTGTTGGCGCCGGAGACTTCCGCATGTGTGCTCGCGCACGTCTACGCTATTCTGCTGGGTTCAAGGGGATTCCTACGGTGTCCACAATGGATCAAAATCCATACTCATTTCGCCTTTGACTTTTCAAAAATGGCTTTCTCAGTGGTTTCAATGTGGTGATCCTCAGTCTATTTAAAGGTCTCAGTCCAATTACGCAAATATGAAAGATATCAGTTGATTGGTCACGTGATAGGATATCATAGCAGCATTAAGTTTAATACTAATTGCACACAATTTATTTCATAATATACTAAAAGATAGAAAATAACTTAACACAGAAATTCAAATTATTATTATTTTTTTACATTTTACTTTGAGATGCTTTTATCCAAATGAATGGATTATACTAAAACAAGAGACAGTGGTCAATAACATATAATAATGAAATTAATGGATAACCGGTAAATGTAGTGACCTTATAGATAACAAGCTGAGATACCCGGCGTTGCCCGGGATTAAATGTTCCCGCTCCACCTCTGGCTCCGCTCCCACCCCCTTCACAGCTCCACACATCACTCTTCCCCCTCCCCCTGAACCCCACATTACTCCCCCCCTGCACCTCACATCACTCTCTCCCCCCCTGCACCTCACATCACTCTCTTCCCCCCTGCACCTCACATCACTGTCTCCCCCTCCCTGCACCCCACATCACTCTCTCCCCCCCCTGCACCTCACATCACTCTCTTCCCCCCCCTGCACCTCACATCACTCACTTCCCCCCCCTGCACCTCACATCACTCACTCCCCCCCCCCCTGCACCTCACTCTTCCCCTCCCTGCACCTCACATCACTCTCTTCCCCCCCTGCACCTCACATCACTCACTTCCCCCCCTGCATCTCACTTCACTCACTTCCCCCCCCTGCACCTCACATCACTCTCTCCCCCCCTTCACATCACATCACTCTCCCCCCCTGCACCTAACAGCAGTCCCCCCCCCTTTCCCCGGGCGCTGGTTTCCCCACCTCTGTCCCTGGGCGCTTGGTCCCCTGCGCTCCTCCTCCCCCCCCCCCCCCCGGTGCTCCAGGCGGGTGGAGGATGCGCAGTGTACGTGGGCCGCAGGGTGAGGATGAGAAGCGCCCAGGGAGGTATCCCCCCCCTGTCCCTGGGCGGTCGTACCCCCCCCCCCCCCCGGGGCAGTAGGGCGGTCAGGCAGCCGGGCGGTGGGGTCGGGCAGCCGGGCGGGAGGATGTGACGCCGGGCGGGGGTGTCGGGCGGGCGGGAGGGTGTGATGCCGGGCGGGGTGGTCAAGCAGCTGGGCGGGAGGATGTGACGCAAGGCGGGAGGTCGGGCAGCGGGATTTGAAGCGGGGCGGGAGGTGTGAGCGGGCGCAGGCTCCAATAGGTGCCTCAGCAGTCTGCCTCAGCTCCTTGAAGCTGCGTGACGTCATGACATCACGAGCGTCATGTTGGCATGGCAACGTGGCGTCTGACGCCGCGCGGCCATTGCAGTTGAAGGAGGAAAATATGCCCCTAGAAGCGCGAAAATTGCGTGCGCTGCTTGGGCGGCCATGAGAGGTCGCCACAGAGTCAAATTCAGTCGCCAGGGGCGTGCGGCCGACCGGATTTGTCGAACACTGTCTATCTATCTCTACATTAAACTATTAAAACTATTTAAAAAATATCTTTTAAAAAACTCTCTTCAAATAATCTTAAACACTTAGAAAACATTTGGACTCAGATATAGTAATACATATAAATTACAGAAATTAGTAACGTTCTGGTTAAAAATATCAATTTGGAATAAGATAGGGAGGTACAGTATATAATATATAAAACAATGGAATTACAATTAAAAAGATTATAGAACCCAATTGCATTAAAAAAGGACAATAAGATACATTAGCATTAAATAAACAATGACAACTTAAAAATGAATTTAACTCAAAATCAATGTTTAATCCCAATGGTTTTTAGTTTGTAAATCCAGAGAGTTTCCTTCTGAGATAGAGAGAAGGATTTATTAGGCTGAATCCAGGGTCAGCGCTTGGGCGCTGAGGCGCGCTAACGCTTGTCAGGGAGCCCCTGCAGCCGCAATGAGAGCGGCTTTAGCAGGGGCTCGCGCAGGCGTGCGGAGGCGTAGGTCTTACCAAATTTCTAGTTTGAGCGCTCACGGGAGCGCAGGGCCGGTCACGTGAGCAGTTCGCCCAATGAGGGCTAACCAGCTCCGTGACGTCACTGGCCCGCCCCCGACACGCCCCCGGAAGGCGCGTGAACTAAGGCCAGGGAAAGCACCCGCTTTCCCTCAGCGCGCCTCCGCACGGCTGGAGTCACCATGGACTCAGCCTTGCCTCCTCTCCAATTTAATCAAGACAGTAACCGGAGTCACACAAGTCTCTTTTAGCACGAACTCGAGGTGCAATAGTAAGTAATGTTGGGATGTAAATATCCCCAGAGAAGTCTCTAGTATCCCACTCAACCATAGATGAAAAAGGGCGAACAATAGTAACAAAATGTCTTGCCAGCTAAAAACAGAAAATAATACATTTTTAATAAATGAATCAACAACGCCAAAACAACAAGTGACCGTATGTGTAATCGATTTTAAAAATAGGAATAAAAATGAATCCCCAGGTGGGGATGGTGCTTCAGAGAAAATCGGTAGTAGGGATAATGGTGACCATACGGCAAACACTAATGTGGTATAAATGCTAAACATAGTGTAATCCCTAAGTATGGCTACCAAATGACCTGATGGTCTGATGTAGAGCTCCTAGTGTTAAAGGTGATACCACAAACTCAAAACACCCAGGTATTACCCTATTAGAATGAAACTGCTGGGAAACACACTTTTAATCCATCAGGATATAGTATATATAAAGTATCGGCGTGTATCTGTGTGCTAATGAAGGAGCAACCACGCAGCACACCCAAACCAGCAGATAGCAAAGTGCGGCTAATAAGCAAAGTATAGTAAAGCATGCATACAAAGTCAGCGTATGCCTGTGTATGAATAACAAAGTCGTCACGCAGCTTAGACGGCACAGCACATAACATACAGCTGTACAGAGTGCCGTGCAAAGTATATAACCATATCTTCTGCTGGAGCTAAGGCGTTACAACTCCTTGCACCGTCCCGCTTGCGGACGCCACGGCCGTGACGTCACAACACCCTGACGTATGTTTTGTGTCGCGAGACACTTCTTCAGGGGGAGGAGCTACATATGATAGACGTCTGTGCGACTGTTGTACCCTATCCAGGGGGAGGAGTGGATAGCGAGAGGCTAGTCTCTCAATTAGCCGGATCACATGTAAATAGAAACAGCATAGTCACAAAGTATCCCTGATTTAGGATAGTGTAACCTAAATACTTAAGGAGTATTTATATAAGAGGTACATTGTTGCGCAAATAGAATATTATGTCACAACACAGTGTCAGTGTTTAGTTACAATATGAGTGTGAGGCATAAACTGGTTACGAAGTCTGGACAGGCTCTAAAGGGACCTATGCAGTGATCCACAATAGGGAGATGCTTGAAACTTGAAAATCCTTTTGCACCTTTCATATCTGATGACAAGAAATGGTTAACAGTATAAGGTACCTGATGTGATACATTTACATGAGTAGAACATATGTATCCGGACACTGATACCCAGTAACCGCCGGAGATGTGCTTGTATGCTTTGTCATAATAAAATGTTTTAACTGGAGATATCTAAACACCTCTCCAGGCCGTAGATCAGCCTTCTCTTGAAGCTCAGGAAAATCCTTAATCTCTTTATTGGATAGCATATGTCTGATCCGCGTTATCCCTCCTCTCATCCAAGATGCAAATCTGCCTTCCACCATTTCTGGGGCAAACTGAGGGTTATAGAAAAGCAGGGTCACACTAGAATTTTTATTAGTAAATCTGTATTTATATTTAAGCCCATCCATAGTGCCAGTGAATTCTTAATTATTGGGTTTGCTATTCCCCCTGGTGGTCTGTCTTTACTGTCCAGACATAGCGAAGAGTTTAGCCTTGCCAGGGAATTGTAGGGCTTCTTAATAAAAAAGGATAATAAAATAAATAAGACTTGATCAGAGACTTCCAACTGAAGAATGAAATAATCATATCATCTGACCTGACTTTTGGAGGGTTTTTGCTTTGGGGTTTTATGTAGCATGTGCAAGCACCATACAAAATTAATTTGGCATTCATTAAAAATGTATTGCATTCCGCCATTTATTTTTACAGGATGGGAAACGAGGTGTTCCTCAGAGCTGAATTTTTTTTTTTTATAGCTTGGGGTACTACTGGGCAGATCGCATTCTGTGTTTAATGGGAACACAGGATGATATGTAAAGGTTTTAAACTTTTTTTTCTTTTTTTCTGAGCATCCCTAATCATGGTGCTCAGTTGCTTAGGCACCCCCACAACAGGACATTCATAGGAGAGAGGGGGCAGAGACAGACCACAGGTCAAAACAAATGCACACACTACAGACACACAGCCTCACCTCTCTCCTGCTCATGCTGCTGCTACTTCCTCCTCCTCCTGCTTGGCCACACCCCCCATGCTCCTGACACCACCTCTTGATTGGTTGCTGCTGTGTAATACAGCCAATCAGTGTGGAGGAAACTGCCCTGCCTCCTAGCAACTACCCTGCTTTCTCCCTGCTCTGTGAGATAAGGAAATCCTGCAGCACCCTTTTTGATCATCTCACAGAACCCTGGTTGGGAAACACTGCACTATGTCATGGTTCCCCCGGAGTGGCAGTCCCTGTGACGTAGTGAAATCCTGGGACACCCAAAGGGTTTAGCTGTGTTGCATTTCATTTAAGCTCCCTCTTCTCTATGATGTTTTGGGGGGTTCAACGTGTATAGTCCTACTTTTCATCATTATATAGTGCATCCTCTTCATATTTAGGAATAAGAGTGAAACTCTTTTTCTCTTGAACACAAACTGATGTTTTCATTTTCTTTTAGCTAATGCTGCTTTTCTAATCGCGGGCCCCTAACCATTTTAGACTAAAGGAAACCAATTGGCATGTACTGTATATAAAATTGTAAATAACAAAGATTTCAGCCCTGTAGACATTGAAAGTATGCAATTTGTTTTATACCTGTATCGGCAATGTTTTATTCAAATGGACAAGCGGTTACATAATAATATGTCGTTTTTACATGCCTACCTGTTTTTTATTTAATCTGCCTTTAATTATGGGACACTTGAAATGTGCAGGTGAATTGCAACAGTTTGGCCTAATACCTAAATTTTTTCAACAGCTGCAAGGACTTCCCGTGTAAAGACTGGCAGTGGTTTCCATAGTGTTTTTAATGGCTATGCCAATGAAATGAAACAGTGACAGGTCTCTGTAAGGTAAATAGGCCCTTTATTCTATTCACTAAGAAAATAGAAAAGGTAGTCCGAAAATAAGCGTTCTATCTAAGTTTTGTAAGTCCCAGCCATTCCACTTTTTTTGTTTTGGTAAAACAGGTGTTCTTTGCCATTTTAGTTGTTTTTTTTAAATATATATACTGCACCGACACACTTTATTCGAGCAAATACCCAGTATGTACCTGGCAGATACCTGGAATGCGCCGCTCCTCACCTCTGACAAGCCCCGTTGCATTTGCCTTCCCAGCCTGGGTTCATGCCTGGCTGACAGGCGGCTGATCTGTTAAATGATAATGATTAGGATTTAATAGGCTGCAATGCTTCGCGTGTCTACCAGATGGCATAAATTCATGAATTGTAATGCAGTATATATATATATACTGTGCAGTATTGCAGCCAGCGGGAATAAAATGCTTCAATCCCTGTCTGGAAAATAACCCAATGCACTCGGGCAGAAAACAGTCACAAACCTCAATACACCCGGGTATACCCGAATTCGTGGGACTAGCCGAGCTCGAATAAAGTGTGTCGCCAGTGTATATGTGTTTCCAGAAACATAAAATAAACACACACGTGAAATTTACTTATCTATGTTCATAAATGTGTGAAGTCCTTCTTTTTTTAACTTTTTGTAATATTTATTTATTTTAGATAGACTTGATCCTTTTGAGGGAAAAACGTAAGAAAAAAACATGGCAACAGGTGATGTGAAAGGATGTCTCAGAAAGTTGGAACAAAGACTGCGACTGCTCAATTATCCTAGAGATGTGGACTATTCAGGGTAAGGTTTATTTGCTCAAGTGAGTAAAATAGTTAAATGTTTGATATTTTGACCAATAGGATCAATTCTCTGCTCTAAACACAGACAAGCAGCTGACAAAAAAAAACCGAAACTGCCGTAAACCAAATATATATTATGGATGCCAAGTAGTACGTACATCCAAGGTTTGATCGAGACTTCCATTATAACCCCCCTTTTTAAGTTGCTCATAATTTTCTCAGAAATTCACCAATCCATCTGATTGGCAAGGTGAATGTTTGTCGAAAGTTGGAGCACAATCTGTTGAGTTATTTTTGAGTTACAGGGGCGACAAAATTGGATGTGGTAAAAGTTTGTAGCTTATAATGTAACATGAGAAGATTTAGGCCCCTGTAACTCAGAGGAATGTATTTGGCATGGAGTTCGTGGCTTAGGGGGTGGAAGTGCCTTTTTGAGTAGTTGGGTTTTAAAAAGATAAGGTGTTTTAGAATTATAGTTACAAAGATAACACACAGACCTGTATATAACACTCCTGTAGTCATGGCAACAGAATGTACCATCCACGTGTTCACCCAAAACTGGGGAGTGTAAAAACGTAATATTCTTCTGTTGATGTTACGAGTTACACAGGGTCTCCTGTCTTCATGTTTCTGGGGAGAAGGAGACAGGGATCAAAGGTGTGTGATGCTTGGGGATGTGGGGAAGAAGGGTCCAGAAAAGTTTGAGGAGTGGCATGGGGGATAAATGGACCAGAGAAGCCTTGTTTTTGCGGGCTGCATTCCAGATTCTCTGATGTGATGGATCATGTCATCTGCAAAACGGTTTACTTACAAACCTTAACTACACTTCAACAAAGTTCCCCCCCCCCCCCCTCCCCAATTGAATATATATTTTTATATTATCTTCAGTCCTTGTCGAGCGAATGCTGGTTGAAAGCCTTGATCTATGTGCTGATCCAGGTACTGCGGTTTCAAGCCTCTCTTCTCCATGTTGCTTTAACAAATGTTTTTTGCTTTCATCCTCCTATCTTGCTTTTGGTATTCGTGAATGCAGTCAAGCCCAGTAACAATTCAGCTTCAGGAGAATGAGCGCTATTGTTTTTCGGTGTTTCATATTTGGGAGTTGAGGCCTTACTTGCCATGCCGGCGTCATTTGCATGGTGGCAAGTATCTTTCTCACCGTAGCCGGTTATATTGTTCATTCTTTCATAGTATGGATAAACCTACCATCACAAGTTTCACATTATACAACACTTGTTGGTACAGTACCTTTCCGAAAGTTTGAGGCAGTGAGATAGGGATTTGAGATATGACAATCAATCAGACTTTGCAATTGCTGTATTGCCATTTTAGTGAGAGTCTAAGCGGTATAGATTTAATTTTTTTTTTTTTTGTGATTTTTACATAGGAATCTGGACCAAACATTATTTTAAAAGTGTTTTTTTTAAGATTTTTTTTATAATAATGTTTGGTTTAGATCCCTCAGATCTCTTCATTCAGTTCATAAGGGTGTAAATGGTCCCACAAGTATCCCATTATGCTGCCCTCGCTGATGACTGATAAGTCCAGTGAAACAGACTCCAAATAATTGAAATCAAGATTTGACTGGTCGAGTTTGATTATGGGGTTCAAGAGATTTGTATGGACCTGGAAGTTACTTTTGGGCGTGGTGGAAGGAATTGTTATGGACATGACTGATTTGAGGACAAGTGGTTAGATAGTCTGTAGAGCAAGATATCAATCAGAGGCATGTAGCTTGCAGAGTCCTTTTTGTGGGTAAATGAGGGGGCCTTTGAAATGTCTAAATATTACAGTGTTAAGTCTGTGCAGGAAAGGGACTCAATTGTATTAATCGGCACCAGCACTCGTGCAGAAGATGAGGTTTCTTAAAAATAGACTTGTTTCTTACTTTAAGTCCATCTATAAAGCATATTACATTTGTTAATAGAGGTGCATCTAGTATAAGAGTTAAAATAAATCTCTCCTTGCTTTGCTTTCCTCTCCTCAATCATTCAAGTAACAGTATGTTTGTTTTCCCCCCTCTAAAATAGAACATGAAAGCTAGTGCATTGCTGCTTTAAAATTGATGTAGACATACTGTGCAAATGAGGTCCAGTGTAAACAAAGGAGCATTGATAGAATTTGGGGCATGTTGGCAGCCTTGTATAGAACTTTGAACAGCCAAAAAAACAACTGCTCCATACCCATCTCTTGTAACAGTAAAACTGAACTATTTATCCAGGAATTCATTCATTGTTGGATGCCAAAAAGTACAGTACAGCAAACCTTTATCTGCACTATGTGGTCACAGAAATGTGAATTTATATCAATCCTTGTGAAATGCATTCTGTGCCAGCTGTTTCCAGTATTCCTCTGCTGTTTGAACATTGATTGGTGCTGAGTGAGGTCATGGGGGTTTGGCACTCCAAGTTCATGTGACACTGCAGTAAGTTGGGGTTTGGGTGGGACTGGGGTAGCAGGCATCAGAAGTGCAGGGTAGGGAGACATACAAAAAATTTTTTGGAGGTGGTCACACGTTCTCTGGGACCCCTCCTTGTTTTATAAAATTTTATTTTTGCTGTGTTTACACCACGTCTTTATTTTGCTGGCATCCAACATTACCATGGTAACCTCTTTTTCCCTAAAATGGGCATACAGTAATTGCCAAGACAGCAAAACAATGCACACTTGGTAATAAAAATATTTGAGCAAAGTGGGTATGGCGGTCTTAAACCACTAAATAAATACTATAAAAAAAACTAGTTTAGAATTAGTGTAGGCATTCTGTACTGGTTAAATGAGTTTCTATATAAACAAAGCAGTATTGGTACAACATGATTATCATAAGCTTTGTGTTTATATGTATTAATAATAAGAAAATAAGGGGATAGTAATAGGGGATATTCCCATATTGAACTCTACTTGCATTCTTTATGAAATATAATTTTCTGGGTGACATATATCATCTTTCAGACTGCATTTGCTCTGCACTGAATACACATATCTCAAGTGGTTTCTAACTGATGCATCTCGTTTGGCTAAAAGTGGAAAAGTTCAGTTAGTGTTTTTGTCTAAATATAGCATGCGACTAATGCAGTTTTTTAATTTGTATCTGTTTATGAAAATTGTTCCGAGACAAGAGGAAGATGTAGAACATTTATTGAAAAATAAGTTGTTTTGTCTTTGTGAATAATCATGAGTACATTAGCCCACCTTTATAAATCAAAGTGGATGAAAAGTGTAATTAATGGAATGAGTGTAAAGTCTATTTTAGTCTATTTGTTTCTAATATTTAAACCTTAAGTCACAATGTAACCTGTCTACAATTACAAGTTTCAATTGAATAGTACCTTGCTTTTATTGTAAGTAATAATAATAATAATAGTTCTTGTATAGTGCTGCAATTTTCCATAGCGCTTTACAGAGACATTTTGCAGACACAGTCCCTGCCTCATAGAGCTTACAATCTGCTTTTGGAGCCTGGGGCACAGGGAGATAAAGTGACTTGCCCAAGGTCACAAGGAGGTGACACCGGAATTGAACTAGATTCCTCTACTTCAAACTCAGTGCCAGTCAGTGTCTTTACTCACTGAGCCGCTCCTTCTCCCTAAATAGCATGAAATACTGAACATAATAAACTAGAGTGGGGATTTGTGAGATGTATCTATGAGGTTCACCCCCCAAAATATGTAATAGTGGATCTCCCCAGCAGTTTATAGTGTTTATTGTACCCGTGTGGGAACCGCACACTTACCGAGGTCCAAATTTCACCTTAGGTGGGCATTCTGTCAATTATAGCAGGAGTGTCTGATGTTGCTCACCACAATGCTTGTCATCCACAGCGGCAGGGCATTGTGGGGCGAGACTTTGGAAATACACACTGAGGTGCAGTTTGTTTCTTTATTAAGCCTGGGTTCCCCTCACAAGCTCAGGATACACTATACTGCTTGGGATCGTTCAAACGACAGTATTGTGTTGGCAATAGTCTAAGTAGGCAATACGTTTTATTAATCAGGGGTTCGTGGAACAGGTTTTTTGTAGCAGGTGATGCACAATGTAAAAAAGGTTGGGAGCCACTGAACTAGAGCAGTGTGTATCTGATATATGTTTGGCATGTTTTGTTGTGAACATGCCATAACAGGTAAATCTGTTATATAGTGGGGGAACAAAAAATGGAGGCATCAGTGGAGTAGGCTTCATTGTTAACAAGAGATGGAGAAATCACCTAGTGGTGTATGAAAGCTGATCTGAAAGAGCAGCCAGTCAGTTGACCGAGATACTGGCTTCAAATATTGCAAATGTATGCCCCAACATCAAGTCATCATTAAGTCACACAGACAATGAAGTGGAAGAATTCCACCATGAAATTAACCAAATTAACAGGCAATTGTCACCTCGATCGTTATGGGAGACTTCAATGCAAAGATTGGTGCCCAGCATAAAGATGAAGCATTAGTTGGCGAGTACGGTTATGGTAACATGTAGACAGATTGGAATTTGCAGAATGTGAAAAATTCTACATCATGAATTTATTGTTTAAGAAGAATCCAAATGGACATGGAATGGAACCAATGGGATCAAGAATTAAATGGACTATATCCTTGCTAAGAAACGTGATTGAAGACTGCACAATACTTAACCGATTTGACACAAGAAGGGATCACCGATTGATTCGCTGCAAATTTACTTCTGAATCCGAAGATGGAAAGAAGAAAACTGATTTAAAAAGACCAAACCAATCAACAACAATAACCTCAAGAACAGCAGCAGAGAATTTCAACTAGAAATGAAAGCCTTCAGGTTGCTCAAAATGCGTGAGGCCACTAGAACAAACCATAATAATGAACTTGTGATAATTGTAGTTGCAAGTGCAGAAAAAACTGGTGGAATCGCTAATAAACTGGATAAGAAAATATTTGATGGGACAACAAAAAATGAAGGAATCCCAAAACAAGAACCAGAATTGAATATGTGGATACATCACAATGGCCCACATCAAAGTGATTTCCCGAAATAATGACTATGATCTACCACTCTGCTTAGTGTAGATTATGAAAAAGCATTTGGTTCTGTCACCACCTCAGCAGTTCTAAATGCATTGATGAAGCGTACATTGATATTGCAAAGAACAATTACGAGCATGCCACATCAACCATTAGATTACACGAAGATACAAGCAAGATAAGGATCAGCAAGGAAGTGCTGCAAGGAGACACAATGTCACACAAACTTTTCACCGCAACACTTTAGTTGTTTAAGACCTTGCATGTAGAAGAAAAAATAGTCAAAATGAACTGTGGATGCTTGTCATCTACGATTTGCAAATGACATTTTTTTTCACAAGTCCAGAAGACCTCCAGCTACTAATCGTGAACCAACCAAAGCAAGTAAGAAAGTAGGCTTCTGCATAAGTCTCACCAAGGCCAAAGTGATCAACAAATGTGTCAACTCTGCTCAATAGATCACAATAAATGGAATAGAACTGGAAGTTGAAGATGGTCTACCTTGGCCAGCAAGTAACAATGGATGGGAACCTTTTTGAGAGAAATCAACAGGAGATGTGTGCACATTTGGAAGAAAAAATACAATCTTTCAAGGGAACCTTCCACTATGCTTTGAGGCATGTTTCGACCAGTGTGTTCTGCCCTTGTTCATGTAGGAATGTGGAACTTGGACTGTAAATTTTGAAAATAATTCAGAAACTTTGGGCAACTGGATGTATGCAGGGTTTTACCTGAAGAGAAAGAGAAACAAATGAATGGGTTCGAAACCAAACAAGTCTGTGACATCACAAGGGGGAAGAAATTAAAAAAAGACAGTGGGCTGAACATATCACAAGAAGAAATGGCCATCATTGGACAAAGATGGTACTTCAAGTTGATTCCAAGGTAAATTGAGAGACCAAGGTGACGATCAAAAGAACATTTGTGTGAGCAATGTGGAGTGGAGGCTTACAACCGCAGTACCTGGAAGATCCTTGGGGAGGCCTTCATGCAACAGTGGATCGACAAGGGCTGAATATGAGATACAGATATATCTATATATTTCATACATTTTTAATTTGAAAGCAGCAATCCCCTTACTATTCACCTATTATTATATTTGGAGACCTGATAAATCTGCTGGGTATCTTTTTGTCTGTGGTCCAGTCAGAGACATTAATGTCACAGTTAAATGTTACAGATTATGCACACATATATAGATACCTAGTGGCAAGAGTTTACATTTAGGAGTAAAACATGCTTATGTTGAAGATGAATATACTGGTCATCTGGATTCCTTATGGCAAGACTGTTGTCGGTCCAGCTCCAGGAGAACCATTTTTCCATTCTTCCAACCCTATTGTATCACATTAAAGTAAATAAATGACAGGAAAAATTATACAGCTAAATTGCTGGTTTAAAGTTCTTTGTTTAATGAGCTGTTTGGTTTTCTCCAAAGGTTGGTAAAGGGAGATCCTGCTGCATCTTTGCCCATCATCAGTTACACTTTCACCTGTTACTCTACGTACATTGCAGAGATTCTGGTATCCTTGGACATAGAGCTCACAGCCAAGAGTGACTTGAGATTTATTGAAGCAGTCTACAAGGTAAAGTGACTGTTATCATACTTTCATCTTTGAATTGATTGGCCAATTAAAATAGTAAAATGTCTACCAATATTGTTAAAAGTAATTCTTCCATTTTCTTCCCCCCACCATATCTTACTTAAATCAGGGGGAGTCAATAGGTGCAAAATAACAGATGTGTGCCAACAGGGAGCCTGTCAGTTGAGTAGTAATGTATTTTATGGTTTTGTAGTGCTAAGAAAAATCAAAATGGCCTTTTCTGATGTAGCTCGATTCCATCATTATTTGATTGCGGTGATTTGCATACACTCTATTTCTGTCAAATCAATGGAACTCCAGAGATGTAGAGGCATTGGTACTGCTCCAGCTCTCCCTCTCTGTTCAGGTGAGATGAAAGAACAATATACATACAGGCATACCCCCATTAACGTACGCAATGGGACCGGAGTATGTATGTAAAGCGAAAATGTACTTAAAGTGAAGCACTACCTTTTTCCTACTTATCGATGCATGAACTGTACGGCAATCGTCCTATACATGCATAACTAATGTAAATAACGCATGTGTAACAGGCTCTATAGTCTCCCCGCTTGCGCACAGCTTCGGTACAGGTAGGGAGACGGTATTGCTGTTCAGGACATGCTGACAGGCGCATGCGTGAGCCGGCGTTTTCCTATTGAGCGATATGTCCTTACTCGCGAGTGTACTTAAAGTGAGTGTCCTTAAACCGGGGTATGCCTGTATATCTTTTCTGGTTTTAGCAAGACAGAAAAGCAAACGTGGAATCATATTCAGTACCCTGTTTTTTTTGGTTTTTTTAGAAATATTTTTGTACACATAGTCATAAGGTAGCAAAGCAATTATTTCCCTACGAAGAAATGGCAGCCAGTTTACCATACAAATGTATCCCCCTTCTAGGGTAAGTACTGACAACACCCACCCACACCTCATTGGCTAGAATAGGAAACTACAACTCCCAGCTTGCTGTGCTGCAGCAGGGTGACACTTCCGAGACAGGAGGATGTATGTATATATATCTTTATTTATATAGTGTCATTAATGTAAATGGCACTTCACAGCAGTAATACATGTGACAATCATATACATAACAAATAATACAAATAACACATAATGGGAAGAAGTGCTTTCAGACATAAAAGTAACATTTAGGAAAAGGAGTCCCTGCCCTGAAGAGCTCACAATCTAATGGGTAAGTAGGAAGACAGCAGTAGGGTGTTCTGGTAAGTGCGTCTGCAAGGAGCCAAGGTTGATGTATGGCGTGAAAGTATCAGCCACGGAACTACTCGTATGCTTCGTTAAGGAGGTGTGTTTTTGAGATGTTTTTTTTTTTAAATGTGGGTAGAGACGGTGCTAGTCAGATATTAAGGGGAAGGGCATTCCAGAGGTGTGGGGTAGTCAGTGAGAAAGGTTTAAGGTGTGAGAGGGCTTTAGATACGAGGTAGAGCAAAGCATGCAGAGGCAGAGAGACACCCTGTTACTACGGGGAGTAGGACTTGTGGGGGGGGGGGGGGGGGGGCGAACCTTAGCGAATAGAAGTCAGTCAAAGGAAACGGAAAGAGGGGTTACAAAAATGTTAATTTTTTCTGATGTAATCCTGACATTTGATGCATCACTGTAAATAGAATGTTGTAGTTGCAATTAGTCCCTGCCTTGTAGAGCTTGTATATGGGTTCACCTGCTCCAAGGGCAGGGACACTACCACCGAGGTGCTCCTTCAGCTGAACAAATACATGCTGTAAGGATGGACAAAATAGCAGCATGATGGTAATATTGCGATATTGAAACATCATGATATAGCAATATCTGTGATTTGAAAAATGTCGCAATACTTAACAATGACCCAGTCTTTTTTTATTTTTTACCTTAAATTGAGGAATGAACAGACTGATCATGCAGGTTGGAGAGTAAATTATATTGTGGCATCTGGGGCAGTTATTCAGTGCTGATGGAATTTGTGAAAGCACAAAGTGCGTGTGCGTGTGCGTGTGCGTGTGCGTGTGCGTGTGCGTGTGCGTGTGCGTGTGCGTGTGTGTGTGTGTGTGTGTGTGTGTGTGTGTGTACAGATACTGTATTTAGAAGTTATGCAGAATTTGACATTTTAAATCTTTACATTGTGTTCACACTATTTCTAGTGCTTGGCAATATGTAGCAAATGTAACATTTTATAAATGTTTGCAAATATACAGTAGGTACATAATACTTATTTCTTGGGAAATAAATTATTAATTGTTTCCACCCAATTCCTAATATTATTGTAATATTTGTAATCGGGCTATATTTTATTTTTGGATGATATCTCTGGTTGTAATATTCACTGAGCTTTGTTGCACATTTTTCTGTTTCCTTTTGACATTGGTTAAATATACAACACGTGGCTTTAAACGATTCAACATTATTGTGGCTATATTTTATTTTAGTGTGAATAATAAATCATGCTATCCTGCTTAACAAACTCCAGAGCTCTGGAATAGGGAAGCATGCTTTAAACTGGTTTCAGTCCTACCTATCAGGAAGATCCCAACATGTGTCCATCTCAGGCTCTAACTCCAACCCCCTGGATATCACCTGTGGTGTCCCGCAAGGCTCTGTTCTGGGGCCCCTACTCTTCTCAGTGTTCATTAATGATCTTCCCACAGCTTGTAAGGAAGCCTCAATACACATGTAGAAGGGGGTAGGATGGTCCGTGGTTCACAGCAACTTCAGCAGCCAACGCATGGATGTCTAAAAAAACTTTATTGATCACTAGCAGCAAACATCAGGCAACCACTCTAACATGTTTCGTCCAGGCTATGGACTTTTTCAAATGTATGCAGATGACACAATCCTATATGCACACAGCCATAGCCTCTCTGACCTTCAACACATACTTCAGTCTGACTTTTTGAGACTCGAAAACTGGATTTCCCAAAACAAACTGTTTTTAAACACTGACAATACTGTAACAATGGTATTTGGGACTAAGACTAAATTTGTAAAGCTTCCAGTGACTGAGCTCCTGATTAGAACCAACGCTAACACCACCCTAACACCTGTCACTAGTTTTAAATACCTGGGCATATGGTTTGACTCCCACTTAACATTCGGGATGCACATTGATACCCTGACAACCAAGACCTATGCCAAACTAGGGGTACTTTACAAATCCTCCCTAAGTCTCCTGGTCAGAAAGCGTATCGCACAGCAGATGCTAATGCCAATTATTGACTATGGAGACATAGTATATGGCTCGGCTCCTCAAACCCACCTTAGCAAACTTGACACCCTCTACAATTCAATTTGTCGTTTTGTTCTCCAATGCAACTACAACACACATCACTGCGAAATGCTCAAAGAACTAGATTGGTCATCACTCGAGTCTAGGCGCAAAGTTCACCTTTCCTGTCTTGCCTTTAAATTCTTCATGGGCAAGCTACCCAGCTACCTGAACAAGCTCCTCACCTCTACCACCTGCAGCACTTATCACCTGAGATCAGACTCCAAAAGACTGTTCATGGTCCCAAGGCTCAACAAAGTATCCGGACGTTCCTCCTTCTCCTTCCGTGCACCCCAAAACTGGAACAACCTACCAGAGACTCTCACATCCACCACCAGTTTAAGTTCTTTCAAATCTAAGGCTGTCTCACATTTTAACCTGGTCTGTAACTGTTTCATACGCTCATAATATATATTTTCTTTAACTGTGCACGCAATGTCTTGTATATAATGTATACCCTGCTCATTATGTAACTGTATTTTGTAACCATGTATTATTTGTTTTACTCTGTGCCCAGGACATACTTGAAAACGAGAGGTAACTCTCAATGTATTACTTCCTGGTAAAATATTTTATAAATAAATAAATTACTTGCTTTATGCTGCAGTGAAAAATGCTAATCTTAAAGTTTTGTGACATTTCATACAAGCTTATCGATACGCCTGAAAATAAATTTCTGTAAGATCTGTGAATTTGCATCCCGAGGCATCTGCTTCTCATAACACTTCTAGTATAAATGTATATCAACGTTTATAAAAAAAATAAATAAAAATACGAGAAGTGTTCATTTGAAAACTGGTCTTTAGACATTTTAAAAGCAGCCAAGTTTTTTTTCTTCTTCTTTTCTCCCCCCCCAGGTTCTTCGAGATCTGTTTAATTACAAACCTATATTGACAAAGCAGCAGTTTCTTCAGTGTGGATTTTCAGAAAGGAAGATCCAGATCATTTGTGACATTGTTGATTGTGTGGTGCAAAAGCACAAAGAATTCACCAATCAAAACAAGGTACAAAAGTTCGTCTTTGTTTTAAAACTTCAAAGCTAACACAATTTATAATTACATCCCAGTAGAAAATGGCTCACATTCATGGAGTTTTGAACCTCATCTGTTTGATAGTTTTTGAAGCGTACTTGTTTTCTTATTAACCTTAAGAACTTTAATTTAATTATTTCATGACCTACCAAAAGAAATTAATAACATATATGAAATACGCTTTAACCAGCTTATAACATGTAAGGAAAAAATACTTTCACTATCAAAGTAAATACTAACACTAACATGTATCAAGGGTATACATGACGAACATTTTAATGCTCTTGTTAATGGTTAAATTCCTCTTTTTTTTAGTAATTCTCTCAAATTTTTTTCTGTTTTAAAGCGCACTTATATCTTACTGTATATGGGGTCTTATTTGATCTTGCAACTACGTTAATTTAATCTCTTTTAGCCTAAGCTCTCATATTCTTTATAAAGATTCCAAAATTGGTAAGTCAGGAAGCTTTTCTGTTTGTTTGTTTGCTTTTAGAAAAGGCACAAAAGAGCAACATACTAACCCGGTCAATGTTTAATATTGATTCTTCTGGGTTTTTTTGCCAATCGTGCATTAAAAAGTTAGTATTTTATGCCAATAGTCTACCATTCTTCCCAGTCAGAACCAGACCACATCGAAGTCAAAAGTTGCACACTTGTGGAAATAGTGGTTTAATATAAAACAGATAGTTGACCCATAACTATGGCAATACAATCACAATGATGTTAAGATTTCATCCACACAGAGAACATCTTATCTGTTTTTCGTGTCACGTCTCAACTTTTTGTCTTCCAAATTTGCTTTGAAGCTTGTGTACGTTTTTATGAAGTAGTTTTTCTTTTGCACACAAATTGATTCAATACTATTTGAATTGAATAACTGGGAAGAAATTCAAAACAGATATATAAGACCTGAACAGACTATTTCTGCGCCACTTCTCTTAAAGGTGCAGGTCTATGTAGGTGAACACAAAAATGTATCAATATAATAATCCTCTTTAGAAAGATTCCATCATTCTTGAAGTGAAACATTTATCTATTTTGTGGTGTTGGTAACTTAGTATTTCTTTTTCTGGCCTCTGCAATTCGTTCTTACAGTATACTTAATGCCCTATACAAGTGTTTTTATCAACAGATTCCCGGCAATTTTCGGGTCATTTGAAAACTGTACCAAATACAGATGAATTTACAATGCATCTGATCTCAGACATGGTATTTGAGAGGGTTGGGGTTCTGCAGAATTTCACAATATAAATATAGGGTTCCTTAACCAGAAAAAAGGTTGAAAACCACTTCTCTATACTTGTATCTTTGGTTAATGATGGCATAATTATTTTACAAGAGTGAAAAGAAAAAAGGCAGTTGGCACTTATAAAATCTATAGTCTTCATACAAAAGACAACATATAACATATGTATCCTCCAAAGCGTTTGATTGCAATGGAAATATTAGAAGTAAAAAAACATTTTTAGTCCTTTTTTAAACTGATTTTTTTAAAGAATGTTGTATTATAAATTGCAATATATTTAAAATACAGTATTTTAAAAATGACATAAATAAGACATTTTGAAATGTATGGATTCCATTTTTCAACTAATATTTTGGGAGATTAATGTTGCATGCAATATTCACAAAGTGATGAGATTTAATTTTTCTGTTTACACCCAAATGAACATTGTTGGGTCTGGTTCTAAACCTCATTTTCTACGTTGTCCTAATCTCTTTAGTACCCAATTCTACAATTTACATTTTCTGGAAAAACCCACATGAATTGTTTTTATTGGGAATCGTGATTGGTTTACCCTTCGTTATTTTGCCAACTTCTCTGGAAATATTGAATTGGATTTGTTTACATTTTTGACCTTGCCTGATAAATGATTTGTAAAGAGAATTGGAGAGCGCAGAAGAAAGCAGTATGGTGAGGTATGTGCTGAAGGCTCACTTTTCCCCTTCGCTAGTTTTACAGTACATACCATCAGAAATATCAGACTTGGTCAGCTTAAAGGAGCACTTCCTCCTGGCCGTTTTATTTTTTTAAATGCAGCAGTTCCTACCCTTTTACGACAATGCAATTATCTAAGTTGCCAATAGATCCGTTCTCCCGATATCGATCAGTGAAGGTCCTGCTTTCCAGGGCCTAATATGGCTGCCGATTTCAAACGAAGAAGTAGTGCAGCATCCTAAATAGTTTTTTATAGCAACCAAAGGCAGCTTAATACATTCAATATTATTAAAAGGGGGCATAGAGTGTAAAGAAAGGCACTATTAATTCAGTACTGCACAACTGATTTATTATTAAAAAAAAAAAAAAAACTTTTTCATGATATGCTGCTTTAATACATTGACCTTTTGAGAAATGAGTTGTTTGCATAGGTGTAATACTAATGAACTTGTCTTTTTACTTGCTGCCGCTTACTGAGCTTGTTAGGTCAGCACTGATGATATCTTAACACTGTTGAGTACTATATTTTTGTAACAGTCATTTATTACTGTCCAAAACATCTCTACTTTGAACTCGGATATGGAAAGTTCTGTTTAGTTAAAGTAGGGATATAATAACTCATAGCTTGATATCCCAATTAAATGTTTATAAAAGAACGCACATTATGTTCTAGTATCATTGCCCAAGAGGAGACATGGATACATATTGAGAACCACTCATTACATCCAAAGATATTATTTTTGTCTGGAACAAAGTGGTCACATGAAGATTATTTTAAATATCTAACAAGAGTAAAGTAAATATCAACACAATTCTGTTTGGAAGTAGAGGGATAAAAGAGAGGTTTAAAATGTGTATGTTATATGCTATTAACATGCTACAATTTATAATGAATTAAGGTCTTGAAAGATCTAATATAGTCTACTTTTCTCAAACCTTTAAAAATTAAGTACTTTTTTCTAATGACAACTTAATTATTCACAATGTAAAAAGTCTAAGAATGGATACATTTAGACATTACCTTTTCGTAAAGCAATATTTTATTGCTTACATGCTTTTTACTGTTGTACACATTATTCGATTATTTTCATGTTCAGGTGTTGAAACATGAAAAGGAAGGATCCAGCCAGCGCTCCACGGATTTGCAAAAAAGTATCAAATTTATTGTGCAAAAAACAACGACCGTTTTGACCTTAGTAGGTCTTTTTCTTTCACTTGAAAAAGACCTACTAAGGTCGAAACGGTCGTTGTGTATGGCGCAATAAATTTGATTCTTTTTTGCAAAACCGTGGAGCGCTGGATCCTTCCTTTTCATAGTACTGTCACGGCCCCTTTTATTCTCCAACATCTCGGGTTTGTTTGGGTATTTTATTTCGAATGCCACGCACGTCACCGTGTTCATGCCGCATTCATGCCGAGACAGCGCCAATAGTACAGTGAAAGTTTGTATACAGCACGCCGCCCATAAAGTTGCACGCACGCCGCTCATAATGTTACAGTAGCTTGCAGTACCTCTAAACCTACAATTAAATACCTTGTGTAAATAGCTTGCTTGTGTACCTACAATTATATAAGCACAGCGCTAATACTGTACAATGCACGCGGCCGCGGCTTTAAATGCTGGAACATGCCGCATCAAACACTGCATCTGCCCGCGGTTTTAAAATTCGCGCTGAAACGGCCAAAGGAGGCTAAAGGCGGCCGCCACTGTACAAGCTTTTATGTTTGTGACAGGTATCCCTTTGAATCAGCAGCACCAGTAATGTTTAAATGGTATGTGTAAATGGCCATGGTGTGCAGCATATCACTGTTTATTTGACAGGTGTTGAAACAACTATTTAGGGTTGACCAATTGTGACCAATTTTATTAGGTTTTGCTAAAGTAAAGCTTTTACTGTAAATGATTTGGAATTGTAAAATATGTAACCAATATTGTTCAATCACTAGGAAAATGTAAGCCTCATACGTATGGCGGTATATTTAAACGATGCACAAAAATAGCTTATGATTAGTTTAAATTGTGGACGTTAACGGCCTAGACATGCCTAGAACAGTGGTGGCCAATGCCAGTCCTTAAGGGCCACCAACAGGTTGTCATATTTTTAGGATTTCCCTGCTTCAGCACAGGTGGCTGTCATTCTGACAGATTGAGCCACCTGTGCTGAAGCAGGGAAATCCTTCAAATCTAACCTGTTGATGGCCCTTAAGGACTGAAGTTGGCCACCCCTGACCTAAAACGTATTTAGAACTCTTCTCACAATCTCTCTGACCGGCCAATGCTTGGGAAAGCTGTTGTTGCAAACCACAAGCTGTGGGGGCCAATAGCAGGTTTCTCCCTATTTTATTTAATTTAATTTAGTCTGGAAAGCAGTTTTGCATCTACAGCTAGCTTTCTATAGCAACATTTGAATTTCCCACCTGAAACAGGACCACAAATTCAAAGATGCTCTAGTGAGGATTGACCCCAGGAGTGCAGTTAAACTAAACCTTAAAAGCCATATCAGCCCACTGGGCTGATCCTGCCTTAGCTTTAAAGCATTATTGAATTTGCTGTCTTAAATTTGACAACAAATTCATAGTCTTTAGGTAGAAGGGAAAATTGAAGCCGGCTCCTCCGCTAAACCTTTTTTAATTTGTTGGTGAAAATAGAAAGCTGCAAAAATTCAGGCAAGAGTGGGGAAGCCTGAGAAAGATTCCGACTCCTGCTGGATTCCTCCAGCAAGTAAAAATAAATGCAAATTAAAGGAGCAATCCACCACAGCCAACCTCCAGTTGTTATACAGAATTGGAACCAGGGGGTCCTGCAGAACTGAACTGCACTATTTTCAGCTGTGGGATCCCCCAGCGGCTTGATATTTGTCATTTTGTTTCCCCTGAGGTAACTTCACTGCTAAGTATCTCGGGAACCAAGGGTTCCCAGAGCTGAAAAGAAATGGAATGTTGCTTAGGGAGACCTCTGGGACCCACCCTGTTTAAAAAATAAATAAATACTTTAAAGCGAATTTCGCTGATATTATTAGCTAACCTTTAATTTCCCCAATCGTATATTTGGGCCAGGCTGTATGGACAGCCCGTGCTGTTATTAGGGATGCCTCATTCATTTCTTTTGGATCTCTGAGAGCTAGATATACTTTATGTATATGTAGATATACTATTATAGTGTATATGCAATACACTAAAATCCCTGGAGGACATGAGGCTATGGGTCAGCTCTGTGGGGACTCCAGGTATAATATGAGGAGTAAAAAATAAATATTGACTGCTGCTTTAATGTTTAAGATTTTTACATGATCCACATCGCAGAACACAAAATGTGTAAATCTTTTATTTTAAAAAAACAAACAAAAAAAAAAAACCCTTTGGGTACAAGCGTAATAAAAATCAAAGGAAAAAAAGTAAATGGAAATAAAAATGTTATTTAAAAAAATGGCTTCTGTGTTAATTCAACTCTGAAGATTACTAAGCCTATCCTTCATCTGGGCTATATTTTAAGCATGGCTGACTATTTAATTCCTATATACTGTAATGTCATTTCATATTTACTGTAGATGTTTCATTACTGAAGAAAATTTTACTTTTACAGGTTATTTAGTGTTTGGAATGCCATGATAATTGGTCATAAGACAATTTGAATTGGCTTTCAAAAATGCATAACTTACCGTAACTTTTGCAAAATGTATTTTCTTTCTGAATTGAAGGTTAATAATTATTGTCTGCCCTATAGGTGCTGTGTTTTATTTGTTTTGCAAGCTAAATTACTTTTGACATTCCACTCTCTTGTTTTAAAAGGTTAAGTCCCAGCCAATTAAGAAAATGGTTTCTGTTAAAGATAAATGTGAGCCATTTTATCCTGAAGAGACTTCTATACAGCCATTAATAAAAATAGAAACGGAAAAGCTAATCCAGGTAAGCAATAAAGTATGTTTAAGGATGTATATTTACTTCATGCTCTGCTCAGTTTGTGTAACTAAAGGTACAAAAATATATAAAAAAAAGTACTGAAACTGCACAAATAATTCTTATATTTGTTATATTTAGTACAATTTGTAGGTGACCAGCTAACACTCCTGCCATGTTTTGTGCAAAAGTGAAATCTGTAATGCAGAATAGATTTCAGCATGTCCGTTATTATAAGGGGCAGATCTTTTAGCTAACAGAGATTTGAAGAAACATTTTAAACATAATTACAAATGTATCAGAATTATATATTGGTTAGCCTCCTGATTACGAAAACTATGCCCTCTTATCCTGCTTGGTAAAATATATACAGAGACGAGAGGGGTTTTTTTTTTTTTTTATCACCAATGATTATTAGGGAAATTCCATAGTTTTTCCATGATAACCTTCTTGAATAAAAACAGTATTTTTTTCCTTAAATATTCTATAGGGTTTATATTAACAAATTCCATGTCTTTTGAAACAAAATGGTGTATGAATTAGACAAACAATGAGTAATTAAGAGAGTCAGGATATGTGCAAAAGTAAGTGAAACCCTGGTTTTATCAGCTAAATGTAAAGGGGTAATTAGAATCAGATGTTTAAATACATAGGTAAATCTTCAGGTATGAGTTTGGGAGGCCCCACCCTACATAAAGATCAGAAACATTGTGAGTTTGGTCTTCACCATACAAGTATATGGAAACATGTCATGCCACAATCCAAAAGAAATCTGAGGACCTCAGAAAAGCAGTTATTGATGCTCATCAGTCTAGAAAGATTTACAAAACCATTTCTAAGAATTTGGGTGTCCACCAATCCAATGTAAGATAGTTTACAAATGGAGAAAGTTCAAGACCACAGTCGCTCTACCTAGGAACTGTCAGCCTACCAATATCTCTGCAAGAACAAACCGCCAAATCATCCACGAAGTCACAAAGAACCCCAGAGTAACATCCAAGGATCCGCAGGCCACTTTTGTCAGGGCAAATTGTAAGGTTCATGACTCAACTATCAGAAAAAACCTCAAGAATGGTGCTCATGGAAGGATAGCCAGGAAGAAATCACTGCTCTCTAAGAAGAACATTGCTGCCCATTTGAGGTTCACCAAACAGCACATAGATGATTGACAACACTTCTGGTACAATGTTCTCTAGACAGACGAGTCAAAGGTAGAACTTTTTGGCCTCAATGAGAAACGTTATGTTTGGTTACAACCAAACACTGCATTCTAACAGAAGAACCTTATCCCAACCATCAAGCATTGTGAATGGAGTGTGATTGTTTGGGGCTGGTTTGCTACCTCAAGACCTGGATGGCTTGCCATCATTGACATAATTATGAATTCTGCATATTCTAGAGGAGAATGTCAGGCCATCCATCTGTGAGCTGCAGCAGAACCGAGAGTGGGTCATGCAGCAAGACAATGATTCTAAACATACAAAAGAATGGTTGCAGAAGAAGAAATTCCATGTTTTAGATTGGCCTAGTCAAAGTCCGGACCTAATTCCCATAGAGCTATCCATGCAAGAAAGCCCTCAAATGTCACGGAGTTGAAATTGTTCTGTAAGGAGGAATGGGACACATTTCCTCAAAACCGGTGAAAGAGACTAACCAGCAGTTACAGGAAAGGCTTAGTTGAAGTCATTGCTTCTCAAGTGGGTGCCACTAGGTACACACGGTTAAACGTTCCCATTTTTTTTTTCACACATGGATATTGAATCTTGAATCGTTTGTGGATAAATACTGTAAATGTTGAAGTATTATAGTTTTGTTTCATTTGATCCGGTTACCTTTATCTATTAATGGGGCTTAGATTCAAATCTAATAACATTTTAGGTTTGAAATATGTGAAAAACCACATTATGCTATTATAAATGGAAATGCAAGCGATAAAAATTCCTCCAATTTTATATTCGGACCCCAATATTTTTTTAGTAAGTAAGGAAATCCGATCCAGCACTGCTCCTCCTTTCACCATAAATTAAATTTCTTAACCATTTAGAGTCTCAATTAAAATGTAAAAATGTGGATCATTGTTCATTGAGCAACTAAAGATGGTCTTTTTAAATGATATTTCTAACAGGAGTTTCCATTCTGCTTGTTCATTATTGTATTGTATGGTATGTCTTTATTTATATAGCGCCATTAATGTACATAGCGCTTCACAGTAGTAATACATGGGGTACTCAAATAACAGATAATATAAATAACAGATCATGGGAATAAGCGCTTTAGACATAAAAGTAACATTAAGGAAGAGGAGTCCCTGCCCCGAGGAGCTTACAGTGTAATTGGTAGGTAGGGAGAACGTACAGAGACAGTAGGAGAGCGTTCTGGTAAGTGCGTCTCCAGGGGGCCATGCTTATGTATCATGTGTTCAGAATATCCACAGTGCTATTCATATGCTTCTTTAAGCAAGTGTGTCTTAAGGTGGGTCTTAAAGGTGGATAGAGAGGGTGCAAGTCGGGTACTGAGGGGAAGGGCATTCCAGAGGTGTGGGGCAGTCAGTGAAAAAGGTTTAAGGGGGAGAGGGCTTTAGATACAAAGGGGGTAAAAAGAAGACATCCTTGAGAAGAACGCAAGAGTCTGGATGGTGCATAACGCGAGATTAGGGCAGAGATGTAAGGAGGGGCAGAAGAGTGTAAAGCTTTAAAAGTGAGGAGAAGAATGGAGTGCGAGATGCGGGATTTGATCGGAAGCCAGGAGAGGGATTTCATGAGGGGAGATGCTGAGACAGATCTCGGAAAGAGTAGAGTGATTCTGGCAGCAGCGTTTAGGATAGATTGTAGGGGAGACAGGTGAGAGGCAGGAAGGCCGGACAGCAGGAGGTTACAGTAATCAAGACGGGAGAGAATGAGGGCCTGAGTCAGAGTTTTAGCAGTCGAGCAAAAGAGGAAAGGGTGTATCTTCGTTATATTGCGGAGGAAAAAGCAACAGGTTTTAGAAATGTTTTGAATGTGATGGGCGAATGTGAGAGAGGAGTAGAGTGTGACCCCTAGGCAGCGTGCTTGGGCTACTGGGTGAATGATGGTAGTTCCAACAGTAATGTGGAAGAAGGTAGTAGGGCAAGGTTTGGGAGGAAGTATGAGGAGCTCTGTTTTAGCCTTGTTGAGTTTAAGGCGACGGAGGGCCATCCAGGATGATATAGCAGAGAGACATTCAGAAACTTTGGTTTGTACAGCAGGTGTAAGGTCAGGTGTTGAAAAGTATATTTGTGTGTCGTCAGCATAGAGGTGATAATTAAACCCAAAATATGTTATTAGGTCACCTAGAGAGAGTGTGTACAGAAAAAAGAGAAGAGGTCCCAGGACAGAGCCCTGGGGTACCCCCACAGAGAGATCGATTGAGGAGGAGGAGGTGTTAGCAGAAGAGACACTGAAAGTACGATGGGAGAGGTAGGATGAGATCCAGGATAGAGCTTTGTTCCGAATACCAAGAGTATGGAGAATATGAAGAAGAGGGTGGTCCACGGTGTCAAATGCTGCAGAGAGGTCGAGTAATATGAGCAGAGTGTAATGACCTCTGTCTTTGGCAGCATGGAGGTCGTCAGTTATTTTTGTGAGGGCTGTTTCCGTGGAATGAGCAGTGCGGAAGCCAGATTGTAGAGGGTCTATTAGAGAATAGGTGTTGAGAAAATGGAGCAAGCGAGAGAATACAAGACGTTCAAGGAGTTTAGAGGCAAAAGGCAGGAGGGAGACCGGTCGATAGTTAGAAAGACAGGTAGGGTCAAGCTTGCTGTTTTTGAGTAATGGTATGACTGTTGCATGTTTGAAGGAGGATGGAAAGGTTCCAGAGCAGAGGGAGGAGTTAAAAAGGTGTGTGAGCGTAGGGATTATAGTAGGAGCAAGAGGTTTTAGGAGATGGGAGGCATTGGGGTCAAGAGGGCAAGTGGTAGAGGGAGAAGAGGAGATCAACAGTGACACATCCTCCTCTGAGACAGTGGAAAAAGAGTCAAGGAAGACAGGAGAAGAGTTAGGAAGTAGTGTAGGATGGGAGGGAGAAACAGAGGGGATGTTCTGCCGTATGGATTCCACCTTTTCCTTAAAATAGTCAGCAAAGTCCTGAGCGGAGATGGAGGAAGGAGAGGCAGCTGAGGGTGGTTTGAGTAGAGTATCAAAGACAGAGAACAGTCGGCGTGGGTTAGACTTGTGCATGTTGATTAGTGAAGAAAATTAGGTTTGTTTAGCTTGCGAGAGGGCAGAGTTGAAACAGGATAGCATAAATTTGTAGTGAAGGAAGTCTGTGAGAGTATGAGATGTCCTCCAGAGGCGTTCGGAGGAACGAGTGGAGGAATGCAGCATACGCGTTATTCCCCATTAACAAGAACAGGAATGTCCCTGGGTGGTGTTGTCATCCGATTAATTTAATCCGTGAAGCAACTGTCCCAAATCCTAGGTTTTTTTTTTTTTTAAACATACAGTATCAGTATAAATCCGTATCTGATCAAATTAGCAGATTCCACTTTTAACATAGTATTACCTGGGTTTTGACACCTGTATGATTCTGCCTAAAAGCTGGAAAACAGCAACCTCTTGTGTAATTAATCTTATTTTCATACTTGTGTTTTGCACCATACATAATCGGTTGGATTATTTTCTTAATTGTTGGGTCACTGGGGAGGAGTTTGGTTGATTAAGTATACCTGTCTAACTTCATTGTTGAATCTTTGACAGTCAATCACTCCTTTTTGTGGAGGGAAGAACAATGAAGTTTAACATGTTCAACAGCAATACATGAGTTGTTAAAAAAAGCTCTTACAAACCACACAATTTAGAATTAAATCAGTTTGGTCAAGATATACACGGAGAAAAGAGGTTGAAAGAGCATCAAACATTGGCAAACATAGAAACTAAAGTAAATCCATAAAATCATGGAAGCCATTAAGTTTCCACAAATTATCTTTGTTAAATGAGGGATGTTTCCAATGATTAAAATGTAATGTATCGGCAAATTCCTACTTACAGTTCTCTTCCATGATATGTTCGCTAGACTCAAATCTTCCTCATCTTGCACGGTAACAGTATTCTCTGACGTATACGGTTATCGTACAACCACTACAATAACTGATCGCTTAGTTCGTGACTGTTTGACTGTGAAAGTGGTTTTTCCGTTATTCCATTTTAGCAAATAATTTTTATTTTCCTGAAATTGCATTGGGGGTTTACATTCCCCCAAAAATATTAAAAAAAGAAAATACAAGTTAGCCCAACAACCCGGATGGAAGATGCAGGTGACATACTTGGTGTACTTGTTGTTAACTTAATTTATTAGATGTTTTTGCTTATCGGTATTTTTCTTCCACCCCTATCTATTACTGGTTTCTACAATGTTTATTCATCTTCCACTATCCACATTCTCCCCTTTTTGTTTAAAACATTTTTTTTTTACATTTTGCATTCACAAATTGTGTTTTACACATTTAATAAAGATGAGGCAAAACTACTGTTTTTCAAATCCTGCAAAAAAAAATTAAATCTTAATTTAACCCTGATCTCCAACTACCATTCTATTTTGCTCTTCCTTTCCTGTCCAGTTATTAAACCCTTAATTAACCCACAGATTACACATTTCCTGCACACTCTGTACTTTCTTGACCAATTTAAATCTGGCTTTCGTCTTTCTTGCTCCACTGAGACTGTCCTTCTCGCATTACTTATTTTTATTCTTTTCGATCACCATCATTCACATTCATTCCTTTTCATGTTACTTGACCTTTTCTCCATATCCACACTGCTAGTTACTTGATGATCATCTCTATATACAAACATATGTATGTATTTTGTGTTTCTTGCTCCATTGCTTTTCCTTTTAACTCTTAGGATTCACTGTTGGTGAGTCACGCATGGATATATTGTAGATCCACTTCTTTCTTCACTCTGCAACCTTTGCCTTCAGTTGTCCTTGTGCAATGTATATACTTACCAAAATTCAGTTCGTATTTTTATTTTTTTACCCAGAAAGGTTGAAAAATTGCTAAAAGTTTGAAAATTTTAAACTGAAAATGTCGCTTTAGAATTTGTTTTCTAAAATGTGGCAGGCTTTTTTTTTTTTCTCCTTGGTAATTTGTTTTTCAAACTTTTTTAACTTGTGTGACCCAAATATGAAAAAAAAAAATTAAACTTAGTGTTTCTATTTTCTTCACGTTTGCTTAATTCAGAATGTTATCTGCTAATTATTGTTTTAACAAATTATGCTGTCATTTTTCCCCAAACAAAACATGAAAGGGGAAATGGTGGCATATACTTACTATATAATTATTTAGACTGTTGTCACCAAAGACTAGTTAAAGAATGTGTAAATACAGCAAATAATTTGGTTACGATCGAGACAGTAAAAGGTGTAAAAAAACAAAAAAAAACCACTTTGTTTTGTATTAAAAGACCTACAGTATATGCCACTGAAATTTGTCCACTTTGGTATAGATGGGACTGCCCCTTTTTTTAATTAAAAAAATAAATATGCATACCCCGTTTCAATCTAAAAGTAACCATTTTGTCTTCTCTTCCTCTTTTACTTTCCTGTTTCCCCTCTTCTGAAATTATTTTAATGGCCGTTTGCATTGTGGCTTTCCATACAGACTACTTTTTTTTTTTTTTAAGTGAGTCCCCTTTTTTTTCTCCTAGATGTATAAACTCCTTATAGTTTATTTGAGCAGGGCCCTCATTACCTTTTTGTGTCCCTTTCTCCTTATTGTCATTCTTAATTAAACTACTTTTCCCGCACTGTACAGAGTTGAAGAATAACCACAACAACTTTAGTTCATAGCGCTTTTCTTCCAATGTGAATCAAAGCACTTCACAATTATAGTATAGTGCACGGTACACAGCGCATAGGAATTATACCGACACACAGTCCCTGCCCAGCTGAGTTTACAATCTATGATTTTAGTGCACGAGGCACAGGGAGATAAACTGATTTGCCTAAGGTTAAAAGGAGCTGACTCTGGGAATTGGACAAGGTTCCCCTCATTCAAGCTGTGTCATTGTTGACAATCGGTGTCTACTCATTAAGCCACTCCTCCAGAATATGTTGGAACATTCTAAATAGATGATGATCTCTCTTATCGCCCTGTAAAATCCATATATTTTATACACAGATGAATTTCCTATCCAGCTTTTTGGGGGCTTTATTTCTGTGAGCTGCTGTAGAAGTAATGCACTTTTTTTTTTGTATATTGCTTTGTAATACTGATGACAATGGGGCTAACCAATGACCTAATCTGTTTCCCATCGTTGTTTCCATGTATATGATGAAATAAGGGCATAACATTTGACAGAATATTTATCGGACTGGTGTATGTCTTAAACTGGGGGTGCTCAACTCCAGTTCTCATGACACCCCAACAAGCCAGGTTTTAAGGATATCCAAGCTTCAGCACAAGTGGCTCAGTCAAAGACTGAATGGGGCAAATGGAAGAGAACATTCTAGATTGTCACTTTCAATGTAATTCATCTGACCATAATGGATACCAATAATATGGATGTGTAGTAGTATGTTTAAAATATTTTGTTGTAGAATATTTTCCTGGTTAGGGAAATGTCAGTGAATTTTCCAATTTCTGTATATTATATATTACCATTAAGAGGAAGGCTAACAAATCCTGTACAACATTTGCATTTTGTCTCAAGCAGCGGGGAAAGATTTCTCCCAGACTAGAGTAAATGCCAATTATATATGCTATCTGGATCAGTACTCTTCCTACGATTTATATTTTGGCACATGCCATTTTTTTCTGTCTAAGCTGATATCCAATATTTTCTTAAATATGTACAGTATCTGACCTCCATTTACCGGGATCGTACATTCTAAATGTTCAATCTCTACTGTAAAAAAATTAATACTTCAATTTTGTTTCTGGTATGACCTTTATATCTAACCTGTGAGTTAGTGGTGGAGCCTTTTAATTGTACAGGCCTGAGGTGATTAAACTCCCTTGCGTGATTTATATCTTGAGCCTATGTATATTTGTATGTTGTGACTACCAAGATTAGTCAGCTGTTCTCTAAACGGAGCAATCCTAATTTTGATAGTCTTTCCTCATAATTGAGACTTTTCATCCCCTTTAGCAATTTGGTGGCCCCTCTTTTGCACGTTCTCCAGTTATCACACAATATTTTAAAAACCGTTTTGTTATAGTAATTTGCCCAAAACTACATTCCATGTCTGAGCTATGATTTTAACTAGAGATTTGTATAGGGCCTGTACCCCATTTTATGCAAGTATCCTGGGAAACTTTGCTGCTGATACGTGACACTGGAGCACTCCTGCTAAGTGATAAAAAAAAAAAAGTGAAGAGAACACGCGCACCAGATAGTGATATTACTGAGCTCTGTCTGAGTCTCCTGAGCAGCCCCCCCCCCCCGTGAAGGTACATGGCCAGAGCAGCCCCCAGTCTCTCCCCCCGGCAGAGCTGCGGACACGGCTGTTTGTCCTGCTGCAGCCAGCCCCCTGGAGGTATGGGGCCACGGTAACGCACATGTGTGTGTGCGCGCGCTCAGCACTCTTCCTCCCCCCCTCTGGTTGTGCTGCGGGGGACGCAGCACACTCGTGCCCCCCCCGTTACCGGTCCAGAGCAGGAGGCGACAGGGCACGGTAAAGCGCGTGTGTGCACGCGCACGGTAACGCGCTCTTCCTATATCTTCCCACCCCACTCCCGAATGTGGGCATGGAGGTAAGTGTTGGCCTCATCTGCCAGCACTGACGTCACTTGCACGTCACATCCGTTTCACTAAGGAAGTTTCACGTCAGCAGGCGTGTGGGGGGAGCGGCGGCCGTTAGGAGCGGCGCCGGCGGCTATCGCCGCCGCCGCATGTGACAGCGAGCGTATGGAGGGAGCGGCGGCCGTTACGTGGTGTCATTTCCGTTTCACATTTTCGTCTCCATGAAGGAGTTTTGTTCCATCAAAATTGACTAGGTGCCACTAAAGAAGTTTCACTTCAAAAAGAAAACAGCGCTAAACCTAATAGTGTAGTATATAAAAAGTATATTAAATTACAGGATCAGCAGGTGAGTATTGCACGTACATCAATTGAGATTTAAAAGAAAGAGCATGACGTGTAAGGGATATGTTACCACAAACGACATCCCCCAGATCACACAGATGGAGCTTGCTGGGACGTCTAAGGATCCTTATCGTCGGGACACCCGCTCGTCAGACTTTTAAGGTCGCTTTGAGTTTAAAAGTCGCAATTCAACGCGACAGAGCACATCTGACGTCATCAGCAGTCTCCGTGGAGACTGCCACAGGGAGTTAGCGTGTAATCAGCGTTCCAGCAACACCAGAGGGACTATCCAATTCTCTACCCAGACGGGGAAACCCCCAGCAGCCCACCGAGACGGAGTAAGCCGAGCGGACATGGACCGAGGGTACCAGCAGGAGCAGGTGTCCCGACGATAAGGATCCTTAGACGTCCCAGCAGGCTCCATCTGTGTGATCCGGTGTAGTGCGCGGGATGTCTTATGTGGTAACATATCCCTAACATGTCATGCTCTTTTCTTCTTCTTTTAAATTTTTTTTTTTATCTCAATTGATTTACGTGCAATATTCAGCTGCTGATCCTGTAAGTTAATATACTTTTTATATACTACACTGAGGTTTTGCGCTGTTTTCTTTTTTCCCCTCACTCATTCTAAGCCTGCAATATATTCTAAGCAGTCATTCCTAACTGCTTCTCCACCAAATATTTACTTTTCTCATTAAGTTTGCATATAACCAGCTTATTGCTGCAAACCGAATGTGCAACCCCAATTTCTATACGTTAACCGCAATTTAAAGGTGCAATCCCACATAACCTGTAGTGGGCCAGTTGAATTTCTTAGGGGCCTCTGAATGGGGAAGTAGTTATTAATAAAGGGTTTTCTTCTTGTCCCACCCTGTTCTTATCAAAGAAACAGTGACAAAAGGCAACCAAACCCCTTCCAATTGTAACTTAAGAAAATAAAATAAAAAATTATTACACGTGCCCGATTCTGAAATTTAAAAAAAAAAAAAAAAAAAAGTATAAATTATCTAATTATCTACTGTAGATGGAACACCTTAAACCGGTCACTGGAATTAGTTCACTAGTTCTAGGAGGGGACTGCTCCTTTAAATGACCACTGTCTCAAAAATGTCAATTTTTTTTTTTTTTTCAATTTAGATTTGTATCAAAGTTTTGCTCAAATGGCTATTGTCACAAAATTAGACTGATTTGGGGGATGTTTTGTTGAAATCTTGCGAAATGGTGGACAGTGAGCAAAATGTCTGTGCCCTATTTAAAGCCTCAACGTTAATCATTTATATTATTTTAGAGAATTTAGAAAATTGGCATATTAAGTGACATTGCATTGTAGATTAACTTCATGCTTTTTGAATCGCTTGAAAACAGTCATGGTTGTCATTTTTTTCGTGGCTGAAAGGACAAATCTATCACTATCAATATCTATATATCAATATCTATATCTATCTATATATCAATATCTATATATCAATATCTATATATATCTATATATCTATCTATATATCAATCTCTATCTATATATCAATCTCTATCTATATATCAATCGCTATCTATATATATATAACAAAAAGCAGCAGCCAGCACTCCAAGCAACAAATGTAAAGTCAAGGTGCATGCTCTATAGAAATCAATATAGAAACCCTGTCTTCCCATGAGAGAAGGCACAAAAGCAGCAACACTCAGATAAAGCAAAAAGACATATATTAGCAGTTATAAAACAGCACACTATGAACCCAACGTTTCAGTCCTTGGCAGGCACCCCCCTGAGGAAGGTCCTCCCCCCTGAGGAAGGGTGAGGGGGGGGTGGGTAGATGGGCCAAGGTACCGCAGTCCGCCTCGCAAGCGCGTTCACTGCCTTGCTGACCAGGCCAGACAAAAGCTTCTGCTGGTTCTGGCGAGGCACAGCGTGAGCGCGTCTCAGCACGCGAGGCTAGAGTATGGACGCAGCCATAGGCTGCAAAAAGATAGGGGTTTTTTTTAATGTTTTTTTTACAAGAAGTCACTGACTTACATAAACCTTTGATCAGACTAATGTAAACTGGTTTTATGGCAGTGTTGTCTGTTTTAAGGTTTGGCCATATACTATCAGAGAATGAGCTAATCTTAACAGCTGAGTGGGTGTCGCTTCAATTAGCCAATATAGGCAAGGTTATATCACAGGGGCCATTTATTTATTTATAGAATACCTAACCAACACTAGACTTCATCTGATGTCTGTAAACCAGACCTGTTCACCAATTTAACTTCTGAACATAGGCTATCAGGAGCCAAATAAATCAGTCCGTACCTGAGCAGGGCACCCCCCCCCCTCCCCTTTTTTTATGTCCCCAGCGATACACGCAATTGCAGTACCTGACAAAAGGGCTGAGCTCCCTGAATATTTTTTTTATTTTTCTTTGCTGTATCTATTAAGCTGTGGTATACCATGGTTCTGCAAACCAGTCCTGTTCACTGACTGCACGCTTACTCTCCATGTTTTATAGAAGGGTTGTGTTTCTTAAGTGACTAGTAATTCTGGCTAATCGAAGATGAATACAAATGGGATTATTCCAATAGACCCCATATAGATACATCTTTAATTGTACATAGGTGTTTGCCTCCACCTCATTCTAAGCTGGGTTATGAGCTTTATTCAGTTTCTAGTTTTGTGTTGTCAACACGTCTGTGTGTATATATATATATATATATAATGTTTATTTCCATTAAAGGTAATATTTTAACAAAAACTTTATTTCACATGCTATTTGTTTTGAGTACTGTTCTATAGGGGCTCTTTTCTTGCTCTAGCAAGTATTTTTCCACTCTATAGATTTTTCTGCCCCTAGCACCAATTCAACAACATACTATATAAGACTGTAGAAAGAGCTTTCTCCTTCCCTGTTTATTTACTCAAACACTTATTAAAGAAATAATGGTTCAATAACTAAAGTCTAGCAACTTACAAGTAGCATTCATTTACAGGGGGGAGATTGTCAACCGAAGCAGATTCCCTCCCCACCCCCTTCAATTTTTTCTTTTTCAAGATCATGGTGGAGCTGTAGATATAACTATCTTTTAGTGACATAACAGAAGGTCTGGAAGGTAAAGGGTGCCTTTTTGTAGGCAATACAAATATATTCAACAGGGTTGACTTTCCAGGGAGGCGTTAAACGAAATTAACGATTATGTTCCTTTATCCCTTTACAACCCTACATTGTTTAATGGTATCAGCAGAGATGCCCTCTGTTTTAATGTCCTTGTACAAAGGCATTTTTTAAATTCAATTTTTTTTAATTAAAGCACAAGATTAAGTGCAGCAGCTTCAATCCTGAGCAATGAGACACTCTTCTTAAGGACAACCTGACCAATATTAAAGTAGGTTGTTTGGAGACAAATAATTCTCACTACTCCGACCCGGAAGTTGAAGCAGCAGATGATTTTATTGATTGCAGGGCTATGGGTGACATTTGCCTCACATGAAAAGTGCCACACCAGATAATCAAAACTATGGGTGACATTTGCCTCACATGAGAAGTGCCACACCAGATAATCAAAACGGCGTATATTTATAGGCAAATGCAAAGCATGTCAGGCGACCTACAAATACAATTATCACCATATACTGTCTTTCATATCCTGTTCCTGGTAACGCAGTGCGGAATGGAATGTTCAACTTTCGCCTACTTTTATAATTTGCCAGCAACATATTAATTCCGCAATTATGAATTTGGTAATGAAATTTTTTCGTAATATATAAAAAGGCTAAACGTATACAGTGTTAATACAAATAGCAATGTAATCAATTTTATTTTCATAATATATTCTAACAGCTGTGTCCCAACAACTTCTCATTGTCATTTCTCCCTAATAGATAATAGTTCTTTGGTGTGTTAGTGTTTCTTCTTCTAGACACTAAATGGTGGTTTTAAATTTTGTGTGATATACCCAAAACATTTACATTGTGATTCTCAACTCACTTTTGTTTAACTTTCCACTTGTAAAGATTGTGTAATAGTGCCCATGATAATTGGCTATGAGTGTGAGCTTTTCTGCCACTAAAAAGCAATGCTACTGGTATTGAAATTGACTTTAGTAGTTTTCCTCTCTTCTCTCACGTAATAATAATGATGTTAACCTTAATTAGACTGTTAACTAACTTCAGTTATAATACAAATAATAGAATTAATAAACAGATTACATGTTATATTTGATTCCTAAAGCTACATATTATCTTCGTTATGTTTAAAAATATAATTTGATTCACCCCTGATTCCCAATACACATCTTGACTAGCTCACTTTCTAAAACCTGTCATTCTGATTGTCTGGCCTTGGTCCTGGTTCCAGCATCCATAGTCCTCCCTGTTCTCACAATTCCTAATTTATCCCACCCAACAAGATGTATCCATATTTGCAGCATTCGTACGTTTTGGCCTCCGCTATAGTGGAACGCGCCTGCTTCCGTGCACGCTTGCTTGCTGCAGGAGATATTTCCTGTCCAGCAGACAAAGGCAATAGGGAGGCATGTTGGGGGCGCGACCATGACATCACGGAGCTGGTTCACCCTTATTGGGCGATCCGATCACGGGAAATGCAAACTTGTTTGTTGCACGAAGCGCCGGTCTCCCCATCGTACGCGCTCTATACGCAAATGTATTGGCGTCCTAGTGTTTGTTTTCGGCGCGTGCTACGTAGCTCGCGACGTCTCCTGCACTATGGACACAGCCTTAGAAACAACAGGAATTGATAAAGTGAGATATGGTCTTTTACATTGCTCCCACTCCTCCTTTGGAACCTGTGCAGACTTTATGCAAGGTCTGTATTGTATTGTATTGTATGTCTTTATTTATATAGCACCATTAATGTACATAGCGCTTCACAGCAGTAATACATGGGGTAATCAAATAAATAACAGATAATATAAATAACAGATCATGGGAATAAGTGCTTTATACATTAAGGAAGAGGAGTCCCTGCTCCGAGGAGCTTACAGTCTAATTGGTAGGTAGGGAGAACGTACAGAGACAGTAGGAGGGAGTTCTGGTAAGTGCGTCTGCAGGGGGCCAAGCTTTATGTATCATGTGTTCAGAATAGCCACAGTGCTATTCATATGCTTCTTTAAGCAAGTGTGTCTTAAGGTGGGTCTTAAAGGTGGATAGAGAGGGTGCTAGTCGGGTACTGAGGGGAAGGGCATTCCAGAGGTGTGGGGCAGTCAGTGAAAAAGGTTTAAGGCGGGAGAGGGCTTTAGATACAAAGGGGGTAGAAAGAAGACATCCTTGAGAAGAACGCAAGAGTCTGGATGGTGCATAACGAGAAATTAGGGCAGAGGTGTAAAGAGGGGCAGAAGAGTGTAAAGCTTTAAATGTGAGGAGAAGAATGGAGTGTGAGATGCGGGATTTGATCGGAAGCCAGGAGAGGGATTTCATGAGGGGAGATGCTGAGACAGATCTAGGAAAAAGTAGAGTGATTCTGGCAGCAGCATTTAGGATAGATTGTAGGGGAGACAGGTGAGAGGCAGGAAGGCCGGACAGCAGGAGGTTACAGTAATCAAGACGGGAGAGAATGAGGGCCTGAGTCAGAGTTTTAGCAGTCGAGCAACAGAGGAAAGGGCGTATCTTTGTTATATTGCGGAGGAAAAAGCGACAAGTTTTAGAAATGTTTTGAATGTGAGGGGGGAATGTGAGAGAGGAGTCGAGTGTGACCCCTAGGCAGCGTGCTTGGGCTACTGGGTGGATGATCGTAGTTCCAACAGTAATGTGGAAGGAGGTAGTAGGGCCAGGTTTGGGAGGAAGTATGAGGAGCTCTGTTTTAGCCATGTTGAGTTTAAGGCGACGGAGGGCCATCCAGGATGATATAGCAGAGAGACATTCAGAAACTTTGGTCTGTATAGCAGGTGTAAGGTCAGGTGTTGAAAAGTATATTTGTGTGTCGTCAGCATAGAGGTGATATTTAAACCCAAAAGATGTTATTAGGTCACCTAGAGAGAGTGTGTACAGAGAAAAGAGAAGAGGTCCCAGGACAGAGCCCTGGGGTACCCCCACAGAGAGATCAATAGAGGAGGAGGAGGTGTTAGCAGAAGAGACACTGAAAGTACGATGGGAGAGGTAGGATGAGATCCAGGATAGAGCTTTGTTCCGAATACCAAGAGTATGGAGAATGTGAAGGAGAAGAGGGTGGTCCACGGTGTCAAATGCTGCAGAGAGGTCGAGTAATATGAGCAGAGTGTAATGACCTCTGTCTTTGGCAGCATGGAGGTCGTCAGTTATTTTAGTGAGGGCTGTTTCCGTGGAGTGAGCAGTGCGGAAGCCAGATTGTAGAGGGTCTAGGAGAGAATAGGTGTTGAGAAAATGGAGCAAGCGAGAGAATACAAGACGTTCAAGGAGTTTAGAGGCAAAAGGCAGGAGGGAGACAGGTCGATAGTTAGAAAGACAGGTAGGGTCAAGCTTGCTGTTTTTGAGTAATGGTATGACTGTTGCATGTTTGAAGGAGGATGGAAAGGTTCCAGAGCAGAGGGAGGAGTTAAAAATGTGTGAGAGCGTAGGGATTATAGTAGGAGCAAGAGGTTTTAGGAGATGGGAGGGAATGGGGTCAAGAGGGCAAGTGGTAGAGGGAGAAGTGGCGATCAACAGCGACACATCCTCCTCTGAGACAGTGGAAAAAGAGTCAAGGAAGGCAGGAGGAGAGTTAGGAAGTAGTGTAGGATGGGAGGAAGAAACAAAGGGGATGTTCTGAAGTATGGATTCCACCTTTTCCTTAAAATAGTCAGCAAAGTCCTGAGCGGAGATGGAGGAAAGAGAGGCCGCTGAGGGTGGTTTGAGTAGAGTATCGAAGACAGAACAGTCGGCGTGGGTTAGACTTGTGCATGTTGATTAGTGAAGAAAAGTAGGCTTGTTTAGCTTGCGAGAGGGCAGAGTTGAAACAGGATAGCATAAATTTGTAGTGAAAGAAGTCTGCGAGAGTCTGTGCATACTTGCTTCATAGTCCATGCAAGCACAGAGGACGAATAACTAAATATTTAGACTCCTGCTTGACAAACAAACTAAATTTAAGTATTTTTGTGTGTACGCTTTACCAGGTTTAAGTCTATGCAATCAGGGAGCTGATACATATTTAAATTAAGCTAAATCTTTGCATGTATTTTGTAAAAGCAGGAGGAAATAAGTAGTAGTCCATAGAACCAGTATGTAAGCTGCAGCTCCTACATAAATGTATTTGGGCAATGCATTATTTTGCCTATGAAGACTTGCTCGTCGGAAGCGCAAACATGTGGAAACAGAAAAAATATCCTGATGGTGCAATATTGTTGTAATAAAGTGAATACGTTTGTTCTAGAATCGATGTGCAGAATACTCACAAATGTGAGAGGAGATATGTACACATAATGGTATCTTTGTATGATGATCCGCCAATTGTTGTTTAACTGGATAGATTCTTAGTGCGGGTGCACACTCTGGTAACCTTAGTATTAGACAAAAGAGCCAAACATAGCGCAGACTGTATGCGAATTTTATAAAAGGTAAGTAAAATGCAATGCACTTACATGGTACAAGATAATATCAAGCGTTTAGATCTCACAAATAGGATCTCGGCAGCAGGATCAGAAGTCTCTCTGCTTCCCCTGTGGGATGGTGTGCGTCTCACGGATGCGTGTCAGTGAAACCGGAAATGACGTCATCCAACTTCAGAGGTTCCGGTCTGCCGTGGGGTTGGTAGATCAGCGTCACTCTACGCGTTTCACCATCCTTGGTTTCATCAGGAGTGACTCTGACTCGATCTTGGGAACTTATATACTCTAACCTTAGATTTCATAGGTTAAAGACTAATTGGGTAATGGTGAGTATATTTAATACAATGAGGGAGATAATTGGCCTAATGCCGATCAAGATTTAGAATATTCTCTACATCAACACATATGTAGAGCTCAAATATAAGCAATTACATTTTATTAAAACAAAGTATCATATTTAGAATAATAAGACACAATCAATTTAAAAAGATATAATAAAATATCGGTAGGCAAAATTACATGGGAGGTGTATGCCTAATTTAGCACTACATTCTAATACACATAGTAATATATCATGGGCAACATCTAAGAGAAGGACAAGAAAAGATATATGTGAGGTTATGCGATCAACAGGAAGCATTACAGGAACGGCTTAATGTCAAATTCTAAATTTAAGCCGGATGGGGAAATAGTTTGGAGTTCGTACATCCAAAATGATTCTATCTTAATTAGAGCTAAATTCCTATTGCCCCCTCTCCAGTGAGGCATAATCTGTTCAATCACCTTGAATGTAAGACCTCTGGGATTGGCATTATGAACTAATAAAAAATGATTTGAAACACTGTGTGTGGTAAGTTTTCTTTTAATGTTACCCAGATGTTCCAGTATACGTGTTCTGAGTGCACGTATCGTTTTACCTATGTATTGTAAACCGCAGTCGCATTCTAAAAGATAGATTACAAAATTGGATCTGCAATTCAGATGCTGTTTAACATTATAGGATTTTTTTGTGGTATTGGACTGAAAACTATTACCTATTTTTGAACTATATTGGCATGCTGTGCACATTTTGCAATGAAAGAAACCTTTTGGGGGGTCTAACCAGGTAGAGTGAGTAGTAGAGATATGTGATCTCAAAGCGCTAGGGACCAATTTATTTTTAATATTTGGCGCTTTTTTATATATCATTTTTACTCTATCAGGTAGGTGTTCACCCAAAATGGGATCATTTTTTAGTATATGCCAATGTGCATTTAAAATGTTGTTAATTCTATTCGCATCCTTATTATACTGTGTAATGAAAGGCACTTGTATCATTGAGTTTTGTGGTTTTTTGATGGGAATCAACATTGATTCTCTAGGTGTATCATTAGTTTTTGCTAATGCTTGTTTTGTAACAGTATCATTATATTGTCTCTCCATAAATTTCCTGGATAGAATTACAGATTGTTCTTCAAAAATATGATTGTCAGTGCAATTACGTTTTAATCTACGGTATTGTCCGTAGGGGATGTTTGCAATCCATTTGTTTAGATGACAACTAGTCTGTAAAATAAAATTATTGGCATCTACGTCCTTAAAGAAATTTTTAGTTTTAATCAGATTATTTTCTATGTAGATTGTAAAATCCAGGAAATTTTATGTAGAGTCACTAATGGAGGATGTGAATTTGAGATTCAATTCGTTAGCATCTAAATAGGTAAGAAATGTATTCAAATCTTCTGATGTGCCTTTCCAAACAAAAATAATATCATCTATATATCTCCGCCATGTGACCAAATTCGCGTCCAGTCCTGGCCAAGACCATATGTACAGATCTTCCCACATGGCCATTAATAAATTGGCGTAACTGGGCGCGAATTTGGTCCCCATGGCGGTTCCACACAGTTGTAAGTAAAATTCGTCATTGAACCAAAATAAATTTTTACTAAGAATAAATTCTATACATTTAATTAAAAAATCTATTTGTGTCTTTGGGAATTTCCTATCTCTTTCCAAAAAGGACCTAACGGCTCTGCACCCATCCTCATGTTTTATGGATGTATACAGGGCCGTTACATCTGTGGTCACTAGTAGATAGTTCTCCTGCCATTGGATTTCTCTCAATAGCAAAATTACATCACTTGTATCCTTTAAATAGGATTTTTGTTTTTTAACCATTTCTTGCAGATGACTATCGATAAACTCTGATAGATTAGCCGTTAGTGACCCTATTCCGGATATTATAGGCCTTCCGGGAGGATGTGTAATGTTCTTATGTATTTTAGGTTGGAAATAGAAAATAGGGAATATAGGATTTTCTACATTTAGAAATTGGAATTCATGTTCTTCCAAGATTCCCTCTTTTCTTCCATCCTCTAATAGGGTCTGTAGTTCTCTTTTGTATAGGGTAGAGGGATTTGATTTTAATTTCTGGTAGGTCTTAGTATCTCCCAGAATTCTATTTGCTTCAAGCATATAATAACTGTGGTCCATAATTACCACTCCCCCTCCCTTGTCTGCTGGTTTAATTACAATACTTTGATCTTTTGAGAGTTCTTCTAAGGCTATTTGTTCATCTCTGGCTTGATTAGTATATTTGCTCTTTTTAACAGATAGAGCTTCTAAATCTTTAGTGATTAGTTGGAAAAAAACCTCCAAGTGATTTCCTTTTGCAAATTTAGGAAAGAATTGGGATTTAGGCTTAAATCTAGAATGAATATAATCTGATGGTTCTGTTGTGGAAGTTGTTGGACAATCTATACTATTAGTATTGGTTTGTGAATTAGTCCAATTTCTAGTTTCTGCTTCTTTATTAATGAAAAATCTCTTAAGGGTCAAGGATCTCAAAAATGTATGTGCATCTACATAAAGACCAAATTAGAGGAGAACTACAGACCCTATTAGAGGATGGAAGAAAAGAGGGAATCTTGGAAGAACATGAATTCCAATTTCTAAATGTAGAAAATCCCATATTCCCTATTTTCTATTTCCAACCTAAAATACATAAGAACATTACACATCCTCCCGGAAGGCCTATAATATCCGAAATAGGGTCACTAACGGCTAATCTATCAGAGTTTATTGATAGTCATCTGCAAGAAATGGTTAAAAAACAAAAATCCTATTTAAAGGATACAAGTGATGTAATTTTGCTATTGAGAGAAATCCAATGGCAGGAGAACTATCTACTAGTGACCACAGATGTAACGGCCCTGTATACATCCATAAAACATGAGGATGGGTGCAGAGCCGTTAGGTCCTTTTTGGAAAGAGATAGGAAATTCCCAAAGACACAAATAGATTTTTTAATTAAATGTATAGAATTTATTCTTAGTAAAAATTTCTTTTGGTTCAATGACGAATTTTACTTACAACTGTGTGGAACCGCCATGGGGACCAAATTCGCGCCCAGTTACGCCAATTTATTAATGGCCATGTGGGAAGATCTGTACATATGGTCTTGGCCAGGACTGGACGCGAATTTGGTCACATGGCGGAGATATATAGATGATATTATTTTTGTTTGGAAAGGCACATCAGAAGATTTGAATACATTTCTTACATATTTAGATGCTAACGAATTGAATCTCAAATTCACATCCTCCATTAGTGACTCTACATTAAATTTCCTGGATTTTACAATCTACATAGAAAATAATCTGATTAAAACTAAAAATTTCTTTAAGGATGTAGATGCCAATAATTTTATTTTACAGACTAGTTGTCATCTAAACAAATGGATTGCAAACATCCCCTACGGACAATACCGTAGATTAAAACGTAATTGCACCGACAATCATATTTTTGAAGAACAATCTGTAATTCTATCCAGGAAATTTATGGAGAGACAATATAATGATACTGTTACAAAACAAGCATTAGCAAAAACTAATGATACACCTAGAGAATCAATGTTGATTCCCATCAAAAAACCACAAAACTCAATGATACAAGTGCCTTTCATTACACAGTATAATAAGGATGCGAATAGAATTAACAACATTTTAAATGCACATTGGCATATACTAAAAAATGATCCCATTTTGGGTGAACACCTACCTGATAGAGTAAAAATGATATATAAAAAAGCGCCAAATATTAAAAATAAATTGGTCCCTAGCGCTTTGAGATCACATATCTCTACTACTCACTCTACCTGGTTAGACCCCCCAAAAGGTTTCTTTCATTGCAAAATGTGCACAGCATGCCAATATAGTTCAAAAATAGGTAATAGTTTTCAGTCCAATACCACAAAAAAATCCTATAATGTTAAACAGCATCTGAATTGCAGATCCAATTTTGTAATCTATCTTTTAGAATGCGACTGCGGTTTACAATACATAGGTAAAACGATACGTGCACTCAGAACACGTATACTGGAACATCTGGGTAACATTAAAAGAAAACTTACCACACACAGTGTTTCAAATCATTTTTTATTAGTTCATAATGCCAATCCCAGAGGTCTTACATTCAAGGCGATTGAACAGATTATGCCTCACTGGAGAGGGGGCAATAGGAATTTAGCTCTAATTAAGATAGAATCATTTTGGATGTACGAACTCCAAACTATTTCCCCATCCGGCTTAAATTTAGAATTTGACATTAAGCCGTTCCTGTAATGCTTCCTGTTGATTGCATAACCTCACATATATCTTTTCTTGTCCTTCTCTTAGATGTTGCCCATGATATATTACTATGTGTATTAGAATGTAGTGCTAAATTAGGCATACACCTCCCATGTAATTTTGCCTACCGATATTTTATTATATCTTTTTAAATTGATTGTGTCTTATTATTCTAAATATGATACTTTGTTTTAATAAAATGTAATTGCTTATATTTGAGCTCTACATATGTGTTGATGTAGAGAATATTCTAAATCTTGATCGGCATTAGGCCAATTATCTCCCTCATTGTATTAAATATACTCACCATTACCCAATTAGTCTTTAACCTATGAAATGTAAGGTTAGAGTATATAAGTTCCCAAGATCGAGTCAGAGTCACTCCTGATGAAACCAAGGACGGTGAAACGCGTAGAGTGGCGCTGATCTACCAACCCCACGGAAGACAACCTCTGAAGTTGGATGACGTCATTTCCGGTTTCGCTGACACGCATCCGTGAGACGCACGCCATCCCACAGGGGAAGCAGAGAGACTTTTGATCCTGCTGCCGAGATCCTATTTGTGAGATCTAAACGCTTGATATTATCTTGTACCATGTATGTGCATTGCATTTTACTTACCTTTTATAAAATTCACTTTATTACAACAGTATTGCACCATCAGGATATTTTTTCTGTTTCCACATGTTTGCGCTTCCCGACGAGCAAGTCTTCATCTATGTGACACGGGATTGAGAGAGCAATCCCACACTGGGTCACAGCTGCATCCATCGAATGTGTTTGTATTTGTATCACTGTTGATTACTATTGCACTAAATTGTTTGTTGCACATTGATAATTTGAGCACCACTATTGATAAGTTTGTTTTTCACTTGCATTATTTTGCCTATACATTATCACTTGGTAAATTTAAGTAGCATCCCCACTATTGATATAGAGCTATAAGTCCCTAATTGCAATTTAGCCCCTCCCCTCTTTAGAAATAAAACTAGTCTACTTTACTTCAGTCTTGTGCTAATGAACTTGTAGAAATTGAATCCTTAAATATTACATATAAAGGGTTAGTTATGATCATGTTGTGCTGCTTAAGAACTGCCAGGTAAATTCCATCCTGGCAATTTTTTTATTTAATTGTTTTTCTTTTTCAGGTTGCCTTTGAACTACTTCCTGTTTCAGTAAAATGTAGTTCAAGTTCCATTTTTTTAGGTACTTTTGCCACTGGTTTCTTTGGTATATACAGAGTTATAAATTTAGGCCAATATTTATTAAGGAGTCTTCTGCCATTACGCACCTTCTGGAGCTGGAAGATGCCTTTCTACCTATTTACTTGAATTATCTGTATAATGTCTTCCAACACTGTAAGGTGCCTTATGGCTAGAGCCTTGGAAAACATAGTCCTGTAAACCGATGATTTACCCTTAGGATTCATTGTATGTTATATCCAGACTACTCGAAAATCTGTTTCTTATTAATACGTGTGATTTAATTTGTAATGCAGAAGAAGCCTCTTGTGGAGCGTCACACAGGTAGCAATCTTCAACTGATGTCTTCATGTGGTACAGCTTCTCCGTTAGATGTAGAGAGAGAGGAAGAAGGTTCTGCATCAGACACGGACATTGAAGTTAGATGTGAACCTGTGGTAAGTTGAACTTTCAGTCTGAGTTGAGATGCTCATTGTTAATTTTTTTTAATTTTTTTTTCTTCTATTAGTAAGGATTTAACTCGCATTTTGCTTCTATGAGCTTTTTGTGTTTTGGACATGCTTTTTGTTCTAAAACATTTATGTTCCAGGTTTGCGATAACAATTTTTTTGGTATTTTTAAGAAATTACAGAAATAACTTTAAAATAGAATAAAGCATGAGGAAATGCTAAAATAATATAACAAAAAAAAAAAACAACGAAAATTCTATTGTGGGGATGGGCACCTGGCCTTGGGCTACTTGTCTTGGTTCTTAATATTTTTTTGGTTTTGGTTCTAAAAACCCTTAAGGATTTTTTTCCTTTTTAGATTTCGTTTCGGAATGTAAGGTTCTGGTACAGTATATTCTGATTTCACATACCCAATTTTACCCCCCCCCTCCTCCATGGATATAATTGTTTTATGCAATATTTGCCACTTGCTCCATACAATTATGTTCATATGTTATAATTTGAAATAATTATCAACAGTGTTTCTTATTATATGAAAGGATTACAAAAGCAAGTTCACATGAGGTTGTGTAAGCTCTTCTTATTTCATCAACCAATTGATGAGAAGAGAATTTAGTGAAAAGGATGTGGAGGCTCAAAGAGGGGGGGGGGGGGGGGACCAGCCTGGTAATATGGTGATGTGGAATTTTGATATTATGGCATCTCACTTTTATAGATTGTGCTACAATTTATTTTTGCTGTGTATTGTGATGCATTCATTTTATTGCAGGTTAAAAAATATGACTTGGCACAAGTTGAGTTGCTCAAAATTCAGCTTGCTGAATGCCAAGAAAAACTACAAAGACTAGATTGGATGGAAGAGAAGCTACACACATTAGAAAGCAGTATGAGAGGAAAAATAATTATTGATGAAAGAGACTGGAATAACCTTCTTAGTCGTGTCCTTCTCCTGGAAACAGACCGTTTGTTGCAATCGAAAAAGGTTACGTTTTCGGTTGTTTTAATAAAGAACAATATGTTTTGTTTGATTCATATTCAAACTCTTTCGTTACAACCTTCCTAAGGTAAAAGAAAAGGCTTAGTATGGTATTTTTTGTAAATAATTTTTTTGCCTTCTTGAGACTCCTTTAGCCATTCATTTTTGCAGTGCCTCACTGCAACACAAACTTTCTCTTCTGCAGTGTCTGGGTGAAGTATCGGAGTATTTACTCCTTGAGTTGCTCATGAGTGATGTGCTAGTACAGTACATTCATGGTGCTTAACTGCAGTGTTTGAATACTTCTTTGCAGCAGAACACAAATGCTTTCACTTCTGTTAAGCATGCGCATACATTCCCTTGTTAACCCACTACTTCATGCAATGCCAACAGTTTTAATTCACACACAGACCGCATAACATGAACACTCTAACCTGATTTGATCTTAAATATTTAGAATTGTCCATACGAAAAATAATTATACCGAAATTCCCAGTACTTGTGTTGGTGAATTTGCATTTTTTATTTGTTACAAATGTCATTGTTTTTAAAAAGCAATCTTTGTTCTACTCACAGAGAGATTTGCTACCAGAGTTCACGTCTATGAGCGCAGACGGTATCTCCAGTAGAATAACAAATGCGGTTTCTCCAGGTGAGTTTCTACATTGTGCTAATAGATTTTATCCTTAAACCTTTTTGATGCTGGAAGTCAATGTGGAGTGCCTTCCACTTCCATCACGTTCAAGAGCGCTGCACATGCCCCACCCTAAAAGATGAGCAACCTAGGCATGACATACCTAGTATGTCACAAGGGCCAATGCTTTTTCAATCATGCATTCTTGATTGCCACTTTAAAGAAACACTTGTCTTTTTTTTTTTTTTTAAATATTTGTTTTTGTTGATGCTACCTTTTTAATAAAGCGTTTTGATTTGTAGTTTTTTTTTTAATCGTTTCTCTAATGGTAATTTATGTACAATCAGATTCTGCCCTAGCATACATTGATTTAATAGTTCCTTAGCAACAAACTTTTTTTAAGGCGGCATCTCCAACAATCTCCTTTCTGTCCATTTGCTTTTCATCCTAGAATCACATGTTCCTTTTAGTTGGTAAACTTCTTGGAACAGGGACCTCTTTCCTATTGTCTGTCTTGGCTTATATGTATTTGTTATACAATGTTGTTGTCCTCCCTCCCACATTGTACTGCGCTGCGGAATATGCTGGTGCCATACAAATAAAATATCAACAATAATACACTGTAATTTCTGTTTGTGGTTTCTCTTCATGAACTTTCTATCGTCACACCATTCACCATCCCATGGCACTCCAACATATGGTTCCACTGCCATCTGGTGGTTTGAAGCTATACACAAGTAGTAGTCGAAATTGAATAAAAATACATATGGAGATTGCTTAGAAACTAATTCATATTTTTTTTCGCACATTTGTTTTAACCGAATGTCTCATTGACATGTTTAAAACTACTATAAGAAGGGTATGTCATAGCTTGAATCAAATATCATTCAAACTATTAATTGTATAAGTGTTTTGTTTATCTTTGATCAACACAACATTCTTCTGATTTGTGGTTGGGATTTCTTTTAGTCTGGGTCACTTTATATTGCACTCTGTCCGTACCGAACTAAAAAATACTCCAATTGGACCAGGAATAGTAGTTTTTTGTTTGTAAATGTATGCTCATGCTATGCATAGTAAATAATGTTGTTTGACAGTTGAACCTGTAAAAAGGCAAAGGTTACCTACAAATTTACATTTCTTCACAGATTTGAAGACAAAGGCAGATATTCCAGAGAGTCATCATCAGTCGTCTGGATACAGTTCTCTGCTATCTGCAGACATATCTCCCATAGCTATTAACATTAATTATAGTGCCTTGACAGAAGATTCAAAGGTAAGTAAAACTAGAAAATGATTTAGTGAATTCCATTCTGAGGTCAAAAGAACAAGTAAGCATTCGTATTAAATAAGTTTGGTAAGCTTTGCTGGTTTGCAAGTAGTCTGCTAGCTTAGTCTATCTGAAAATGTAACTACAATATATTAAAAGGTGTGCTTTGAAGAACTAACATTTACTGTACATATCTGATTGCAGGAGACAACAAGGCAAAGAATGGAAAGAATAACTAAAATGTAAGTGATCTAATCAGGACTTAATTTTTCCTTAGGGATTTAAGATAGCATGAGGTTCTCGTGGAGTGCCTGTAGGTCCCAAATCTCAAACGTCTTCCTGACAGGTGTGTTGAGTTTCCTTATGACCCTGCTAAGTAATAAATCCACTTAGTTGTCGTTTTTGTTTTTGGAGTCATTGTTTACATTCTATCAAGTAACTTACTAAGACATGACCATAGCATTACCTAATGAATTTTAAATAGTCCTTTTTTTAAACGTTACTGTTGTATCTTGTATGTAAATTCATAACTAAAATATGTACTGTTGCTCCAATTACCACCTCAATCTTGAAGTACATTTTATATGGGTTTGGAATTATGATAGTTAAGGGAATCCAAAGTTGTACCAATATAAACAAATGTATTATAACACACAAAGAAAATCACACAATAATAACAATTGCAAATTATTACTTAAAATCAGTCACCTCTATCAGCCACCAATTCCAATATCACATAGTACCATATGAAACTCACAATTGTATTTCAGTATCAAATCTCTGGTTTAAATTCCTGCTAAAATGTCAGAAGGTGACAAATCCATGAAAGAACTCCAATAGTCTTATAAGCAAATATACATATATATGCATACAAATCAAGATGTACAGTATAAAGATCACCTTCGAGCATGGAACCATATAGCTCCCATACAAATTGCACTTGAAACCCAGGTTTCACTCCTATCTATCTATACATAAAGAGAGAGAGAGATAAAGAGAGAGAGAGAGAGAGAGATAAAGAGAGAGAGAGAGAGAGATAAAGAGAGAGAGAGATAAAGAGAGAGAGAGATAAAGAGAGATAAAGAGAGAGAGATAAAGAGAGAGAGAGAGAGATAAAGAGAGAGAGAGAGAGATAAAGAGAGAGAGATAAAGAGAGAGAGAGAGAGATAGATAAAGAGAGAGAGAGGGAGATAAAGAGAGAGAGAGGGAGATAAAGAGAGAGAGAGAGAGAGAGAGAGAGAGAGAGAGATAAAGAGAGAGAGAGAGAGAGAGAGAGAGAGAGAGATAAAGAGAGAGAGAGATAAAATGGTGGGTAAAAAAAGTGACAAAAACCCTCCACAGCAAAGCATATAGCAAATGGAAATATTACTGTATGCTCATTTGCATGTCTTAGACATGTTTGCAACCCTGCCTTTCACCATTATCATACAGCACTTCCACCGCAGCAAGGGATTCTGGGAAATGACATGCAAATGAGCACACAGTGCCACCTTTTGCTTCAAAACCATTTTTAAATGGTTCCCTATAGGCGTAAGCTTGCTGCATGGTCACAGCTTTGAGCACAGCCAGGGTTAAGATGCATAGTTGCATGTCATTTCCCAGAATCCCTTGCTGCAGTGGAAGTGCTGTGTGCTGGGTGATAATGGTGAAAGGCGGGGTTGCAGACCTGTCTAAGACATGCAAATGAGCATACAGTAATATTTCATTTGCTATATAGATGGATATCAATCTCTATATATCAATATCTCTACCTATCTACATATCAATCTATCTACATATCAATCTCTATCTATATATCAATCTCTATCTATATATCAATCTCTATCTATATATCAATCTCTATATATCTATATTTCTCTGTCTCTCTGTGTGTGTGTGTGTGTGTGTGTGTGTATATATTGATTGTGTGTATAGATTGATATATAGATAGAGATTAATAGATGGACAGAGAGAGATAGAGATAGATATAGAGATATATAGATAGAGATTTATATATATATATAGAGAGAGAGAGAGAGAGAGAGAGAGAGAGAGAGAATACATAGTATATATATATATATATATATATATATATATATATATATATATATATATATATATATATATATATATCAATCTCTATATATCAATCTCTATCTATATAGCAATCTCTATCTATCTCTCGCTAGTTATATAGATGACATATCACAAAAAGTCACTCAATAAAAATCTTGTATGAAAAAGCATTTTTTTTTAAATTAAATATATGGTTATGCAAACTTATTTTGAGACAACATAAACTAGCAAGAATACGGTCAGCAGATGAAAGGGTCAACAATATGATCATATTAAAATGCATAGCTGTACCATAAATATATTTTGTTTTCCTCTTGCAAAATGTATTTAGCAGGCAGACTCTTAAGTATTGATCTGAATTAAAAAATAAATAAAAAGGTTTTAGAATTTAAACAGAGTTCATGGGTATAGGACATCAGTTAGACTCAAAGATAAAGAAAATATCTTTATTTACTATTTCATTAATGTGTGACGTGACTCAATAAAGCACAAAAATGCTTGTTGGAAAAATAATCAAAACCTATGTATAGGTAGTAGGGATGACCCTTTATGAAGCTGTTAAGTGGTAATGTATACATTTTCCATGACTATCCACATCCACTGCATTTCAACAATTTCTGAAGTTTTCAGTGTATTTATTTTTTGCACTAATATTGTTTTTTTTGTTTTTTCTTTTTAGGATGGAAGAAACCTCAAATCTTCTGAAATTTTCAAACAGTTCATCATAGTTTGACATTGTCTTTGTAATCCACAAGAGCGAAAATACATTTTGGAAATACAAAGTAATGATGTTTTGATTGTTAGAGCAAATGTTACCATTTGATATTTTTGTGTTACAAATAAATATATTTTATTAAACAATTCGAAAATGTGGGTGTGCACTTTGTGAACCCCAAATTGCTGCTTAAAGCTGCAGTTCAGGCTGGCGTTTAAAAAAATAAATGTATATATATATATATATATATATATATATATATTATAATGTTTTTTTTCCGCATTTAATATGTGCATCAATACAATCTGCAGACTGACAAGTGAATAGCTAAGTTGCAGATCGATCTGTTTTCCTGTAATCGATCTCTTGCTCGGGTCATTTAATTCAGTTCTTGCACAGCATTGTGGGCAATTTAGTCCAGCAATATTATGTGACTGGGCAGTTACTAGATACAATTGGTGCACTGCTAGAGAGAGGGCGGGGCTCAAGAGCCAGAGCCTATCAGAAGGGGAAGTGGCTGTCACTTTGGAAATGCTTCGTTATATTAGAAACATTAAAAATGTCTTTAAAACATTTTTTTTTTAAATGCTACAATTATTTTCTCATAGTACAGAACTGATTTATTAAATTTAAAAAATACGCAATTCGAAACATTATTTCCATTTGTTATCTTGTGTTATGTAATAGTTACATTTTTAGATCATAATTTGCATGCTACTGGAAATAAAAACATCTTCAATTCAATCTGTACTATCACATCTCGCCATCTGTGCTGTTGAGGAATAGGTAATGAAAAAAAGTGAGACTTCTATGCAGCTTTAACACATTTCAAACCTTGGTTTTGTTTAAGAAATAATGAAATATACTGTGAATCTGTTATGTTCTCATCTTGTCCATATGTTTCAATGATTTGGTTAACATTTCAAATAGGTACCGTGCATTCCAAACTGAGACAAAAACAAGTCTACCATTTTATAACAAGAAGCAAGTTAAAACATATGCATATTAATTCTAATATAATCTTAAATTGGTTATAAATGCGCTAAAATGTGCCGTTATGTATTTAGTGCATACATCTAGAAAGAATTTGTCGAACTATGCCTCTAACCCTTTGTCTCTTTTATACTAATCCCACAGTAAAAATTAAAAAAAAGGAATCCATAAAAACTTGAGAGCAGCAGTTTCACTTATAGGGGCCTCTTTCCTACATTTCCACTTGTCAAAGTCTGGCCTCCAGTACTTGATGGAAATTGGACTGAAACACCCTTCATTGAGACGGTGCTGTCAAAGGGAGACTGCAACGAAATGTAGTATAAGTAATCCAGCTGAGGAATCAACATAGCAGCAATTTGTAATACTAAATTCTGAGGTTTCTGACGACCCCATGGCTCTTATCCAGTATGGTGTAAAGTTGTTTTCCCTATGCTGGGGATGATTTCACAGTGTATTAAATAGAAGCCTTTATCTCTGCACATCATTTTATTCTTCGTTAAATTACACATCTGTATAGCCACTCACCACTTATTAAGTAGCATGCCAGTGAGTGTCACTGTGCTGCTCTACGGTAATGCTTGGAAATGCAGAGGATGAGAAGCAATGATTTGTAAACTCCCACATTAAATGTGTTTTTACGTTAAAAAATAAATTATTTCTTTTTCCTGCCTCTTTGTGTAATATCCAGCATCTCTCCAAACTTATTTGAGCTGCTGAATTATCTTTGCATGTAAGGTTCACGTTTCACATCCATATGTGAGCACAGCTGAATTCACTGGTTAAGCACTTTCCTCTTGAGGTACAGTGGAAGGTTACCTTGAAAGATTCTTGTTTCTTCCAAATGTGCTCCATACCATCTTCATTCTCTTATTAATTTAATTCAAAAGGTTCCCATTCAGTGTTACTTTCCGGTATAGTCTTCGACTTATGGCCACTTTCTTTGTATAATTGTTAGTGCCATCTAATGAATTTTGTTGCTCTGTGTCTATATTTTTAACAGGGCAGTGGGTTTTGGCACCAAACAATGTGGGTCATTAGGTCCTGTACTTCACTATATAAAGCAGTGTTATGTGAAACTGCATTAGGGACTTGATAAAGGACCAATTTTGTCCTGAAACATTGCCAATTTATTAACCTTTTGTATTAAAATGGTCAAAAGTATTTTGTAGTTTTATAACCTGGGATTGCTGTTGACAACTTTGTTTTAGTAAGTGATTATATATATATATATATATATATATATATATATATATATATATATATATATATATATATATATATATATATCTCATACAGAACACCTACAAGCTCAAATGGAACCCCCAAAATACCCACAACATATATATAAGCATATAAGTTTCACAGAGGAGTGCTACTGAGCATGGCAATATGTATTTAAAACCAGAGACATAACATAAAACACAGACAAAGCTCAGTGCACATCCAGAAAAACTTATATAGGGTACAGTGCCTAAATATACATGTATAAATAACTAATAAATAAAATGGTCTTTTAGTTTAACATTTTGGCCAAATTGTTGTAAGCCCTTGAGCCAAACTTCACGGCAGACCACGTTTCAAGGGTCCCTACACTAATATAAATTCTTAATAACCTGTGCATTGCCAGGAAGAATGATTTATAATAAATCTGTCAATATAAGTTGCAAAAGTTCTAAGTCTGATTGAAGCTTTTATTAACCTGTACATTACCAGGAAAAGCACTCTGTAATAGATTTGTCACAATCACACTGCATGCAGGCAAGTTCCCCTGATAGTGGGAGATGCCATGGAGTGAGCTTTTAACCATTTAAATGTGGGAGGGAGTGAGCTTCAATTGGATAGGAGGTTGCCACCCTCCAAAACAGCCAAGACTAGCTGCACAAGAATTATAAAACATTTTAAAACATCCCCGCATTTGTCCGTGTAAGTCGGAGGATAGGAGGGGCCGCAGCAGCATATACACACACACACTGGTGTGAAAAAGAAAGTACACCCTCTTTGAATTCTATGGTTTTACATATCAGGACATAACAATCATCTGTTCCTTAGCAGGTCTAAAGATTAGGTAAATACAACCTCAGATGAACCACAATACATTACATATTACACTGTGTCATGATTACTTCAAGTTATTGCTGCTAAAGGTGGTTCTACAAGCTATTGAATCATAAGGTATATTTAGGTATATAAGGTATATTTAGCAGCGTGGAGCTCCGGATCATCTGTGTGGCACCCCCCGGAGACCGTGCGGGCTTGTGAGTGCGGCAGCGGTGGTGGTTCTGTTAGCGTGGAGCTGCGGAGGACACGCTACTTCATCCTGTGCAGAGGTTTCCTGGTCTGGGGAGAAAGGACAGCTACTCTATGGGTCTAATTTTCTCAGCCTTGCTGTAAGTAGGACTTCAATTTTACTCCTACTGGAAGGTACTGCCTCATCTGTGTCTTTAGCCCAACGGACATTTGTTTGTTGTTTTACATTTAGTAATTGCATTTTTATTAAAATTGTAATAATCTTTTTGTTATTCTTCTCATGTGTTTGGTTTTTTAGAGTTACACTATGATTTTTTCCTTTGTCTTTTTTGTTGTTTATGTGTGTTTGTCATGCTCGTGAGACTTCATTGAAGATTCTCTCAGGATTGCTTGCTATCCCCGATTGGACTCTATTTGGTCAGAATTCACTAACTTAATATTATTGGAGGTGGCCCGGCTTTCTGTTTTTACTGTTTGGTTTTTGTTGATTTGTGTTGATCACTATTTTGCCTAGGCAGCCTCACATTCCAAGTGAAGTTTCCTTAGTAATCACTGTAATAATAATATTATTACTTTTTTCAATTCTAGCAATAGCGCTGTTCACACTTCTCCCCCTTTTTTTTACACACTGGGGTAGATCAATAGAAGGCCGTCACTTTTGCACTAATAATGATCGTTCCTGAAATCGGGAAGGGACATTATTTTTCTTCATTTTAACGGGTATCCTCAAAGCTAATGAGATGCAAAAAAATCCTCCATTAGTAAAACTAGTATCGTAACGTTACCTGTATGAACGGGAATTATCGTAGCGCTGAGACGTATTAAACAATACACTGCATGTGTGCATTGGAAAAAAGTGTTATTTGCGCACTTCAGTTAGTGACGCGTTATGCATGTGCGTTACCTAACCAAACGCCCATGAGTATGTAGAAATTTCAAATAAATACACATAAATTGAATAACTCTGCCATACCCGCTAAACAGTTGAAATGGCTGAGCAGGCATCCACCTCTTCTGCTAGGACTGCTCCTGTTTCTGAGGCTGTGAGGACTCAGCCTCAAGTTCACAGACGAATAGCTAAAGATTCTAATAAATGGAGAAGTTGACAACCACTCCAAGTTGTTGAGGTATCTATTCTCCGGGACCAGCACCGCTGAGAGAGCGAATTTCAGGGGGCATACTGCACACATAAATACCCTTGGGAACGCTGTCTGCAGCATTGATATGCTGAAGAAGCGCTGGACAGCCATTATGAGAAAGCGCAGTGTAAGCTGGCTGACCATGCTGACCAAGAGAGGAAGACAGGAGGGGGACCATCTGCTCCCTAGCATCTGACCCCTATAGAGGAGCGGATGAGCTCAGTGATTGCTACCTCACAGGTAGTGGGACTTCCAGGCCCTGTGGACATGGAGGATGTTGTGAGATCTGGTAAGTGAAAAACAGTACATATATAATACACTAGATATTAATCTCATGTATACATGTCAGTTTATACACAACCTTGAACATCAGAACTAAGATTACTGTCTAATTTGCAGTGTACTCACACATATAGGTGAGGAGTACTAAATAACATGTGGTATGCTTACATGTGTGACCCATAATATTAGAAAACACTAGGCAATGCTTTAAACATTGCAGTAAAGGATCAATCTGTGTAGTAATTATTTGCCTATTTACCATATAACTGCTCACTAATCTCAAGAAAACACTAGTTCAATCAACACTTGAGAGTTTCAGTGTCTCAAAATGTTCATGTAAAACCTGATTAATTGTCTTATGGAGACTGATGGCAGATACAATAGTGTAGATATCTTCAAAAAAAATTAAAGTTTGACATCTTTTTAGAAAGGAAAGGAATACAGGAATATACCAAATAAGTAAACATGGGAAGGATGTTGATCCATGGAGTAATCTGATTGCCATTATTTGGAGTCACGAAGAAATACATTTTTCCCCTTATGAGATATCATTAGATGATATTTCACTGGATTTTTTTGTTTGCCTTCCTCTGTATCAATATACTGTAAGTACAAATATAGGACAAATTATCTGTCATCTATATTTAGCATAGGTTGAACTAGATGGACGTATGTCTTTTTTTCAACCTCATCTACTATGTAATTATGTAACTATGTACCCATTGTACCCAGCACTTATCTCCTAAGATTCAACATCAGCAATCCGCTTCTGGTCTTAACGTTCACTGAATAATCTTGTTGCTCTTCCTTCTCTTAACAATTACTCCACTGCTTTAGCTATTTACCTGTGTCCCTCAAATCATCTTCCTGTTTAAATGCATTCCAGACTTCACATGTTAGGCATGGCAAACATGTTAGACGGTAGGGGGTAGCTGGCCTTCATAATAAAGGTTGGCTGCCCCTAAAATCCGTGTGCCAAGGGCTGAAAGTGTAAGCTCTTGGTTCTAGTTATGCACCTTGATATGTTTCCCTATAAATATGCTCCCATTTTACTGTCCCCTGTACGCTCATACACTAGACATGCCATATGTGGTTATGTAACCTAGTAGGAGAGCGCTGCAGAACATGGATTTTGGGAACGGGACTTTAAGGGTTGATATTGGGGGGAAACTTGACTTAAAATCTGTGTAAAATGTTACTGACTGGTGTTACCGGTAGTACTGGTATTTTACCCGCAAATCGCGTATGCAGATGAAGATGGGGTATGTGTATGGAAATCCCATTTAAAGTATAGAAAACACCTGACCTGTTTTGGGCTTTACGAGTTCCCCTTGCCACAGAAACATAAAACTTCGGGAATGTAAGTTTTAGGTGGGATATTCGGGACGAAATGCATTTAACTTGTTTGCAGACGTTCGGGGGACAAATTTACCGGTAGTCCCGTAGTTCTCCACAACGTGCAGGCATGATTTGAGGGTGCACAAGGTGAATTACACCGGGGCTACACATTGGCCCCCTGAATCATGTTTTTTGAGTCGAAGTATCCCAGACCCATTTACCTCACAGGTATAAGGTTCCCCAAGACATATACTTTATTAAAACATGTTTTATGATCTTTTGGGCATACTGTTTTAATGTCTATACAGTAAGCCCGGAAATCTATATAAGTGCCGGGATGTCTGCATAGACATCAGAGTTCAAAGGAGGGAGGATGTCCAGAGGTAACAAAACCATTTGGTGAGAGCGAAGTGCAATTTTCCAGGTCCAGAGAACAAAGGGCACCCTGTGGATACACCTTTTGGACTGCCACTCCTGGTGGACCTGCCCAGCGGGTGGCAATGGGTTAGCTGGGGGAAGATGCCGCTTGTAGGCATATTTCCCATTGGCTAATTCATATTTCCTGCTCACCCAGCTTTTCGAGCCGACTTGGCACGCCTCCTCCTCGAATGTCAGCCCAGAGATGAACCCCTGTTTCTATTTTCTAGTGGGAGGGAATTCCCATGCTATGATTGGTCGCTCCTCCTACTTCCATGTTGAAGATAGAATAGCGAAGGGTATGTAAGGAGACGGCCGAGGCAGAGAACCAGACCATCCTGTGACTTGAATCGGTGAAGCAAGGGTGGACTTTTCAAAGTTGCTCTGTTACGAATTGCAGAGCAGCCGGCTTCATTTCTGAAGCTAGGAAAGAGAAGTCAGACACAAAGTCCAAGTTCTGAAAATAGAACGTAGTGGTCGCGTCTAAGGTTTTTAGCCGAAAAGAGAACCTAGAAGCCGGGGAAGATTTTCCGGTCAGGGTAAGCCTTCCGAAGCAGGCGCCCTGCACCTGAGGCTAGTTTTCACTCCCAGACCCCCAGTAAGTGTGTATTCTGTCTGTATTTTGTATTTCACTGTGTGTGCACGGGTTTACCCGAATAAACCTAATTTTATTCCACTACTTTGATTTGCTTATTGAATGTTCCCGGTTAAAAGGTGTTTAATGTCCTGGTCTCCCGTGACAGTCACTTTTCAATTAAAGAACTTAACGTGCCTAGGACATTCTTGAAAATGAGAGGTCAGTTTATAATGTATGTCATTGTTCTACAAATGGGTGACAAACTATAGTGTTCTATAAATAAAGAGACATTAAAAAATGCATGGTTTCGCTTAGCAGATATATTAAAATGTGCTTACATGTACCCACGTTCTGTATGAATTTATTTGATGACTTGATATGGTATTTCTTTATCAGGACCATAACGTAAACAGCCAGTGTGTGAGGCTGCACAGCCTGTGGACGAGGCTGCTGGGCCCTTGAAGGAGGAATATGGGACCGAGACCGTCTTCCTTACAGAGGTTACTAAAGAGGAAGCCTCAGGCGTTTATCTAGCTGCCCCCAGCTTTCCAATCTGCAACCCTTAGCTGCACTCCCCAGCTGCACCTCCAGCTGCACACAACACTGCTTCTGCTGCTCTAGCAGCACCACTACCTGGCCATGAAGATACTCCTGCTGCACCGAAGTACCACACCTTTACACCAGCCTTGTCTGGGGCTAGCCCTTTGACCCATTAGGTGGACCTGATGGAAATATAGCGCAGTGGAGTCCGGAATCTCATGGCCCAGTTTGGCCATATTGAGGCCACAGCATGGTTCATTGAGGTGAGCTCCCACCGCAGGGAGCAAGCAGCCCACTGCTACCACTGCATCACCATCCACACCATGGATCTCAGCAGCAGTTCTATGATTCATAGCATGGCCCAGATAGCCCTTTTCAGGACCTAGAGAGCATCCTAGCACCCTCACCTCAGCATGCTCACAACACCTGGTGCTTCCAGAGAGACCCTGCCCACATCTGGTGTGTCATTAATGGTGGAAACGCCACCTCCACCCAAATCGTATGAGTTGCCCACGCCATCAACACTGTGCATGCAGACATTGAGGCATGGCAGACCTTGTTCTAGGGGACCTTGTGAGTGTGGCAGTGCACCTGCCAAGAAGATGCGCTGAATGTTATTTTCAGTTTCTGTTGTTATATCTTGATTTTGTATATGTTGTTATAAATAAGACTGTGAATTAATTGTGTGTGAGTAAAATTTATTTTGCCAACTTTTGTCTCTTGGTAAGTCTTGTTCTAATTTGAGTGGCTGGCATAAGGTTGATATATGTTAAATATGTTTATTGGCTGGCAAGGAATGTGTGTTTTATATGTTAGTAAATGCTATGGCGTTTTCATCCAAAATTGATGTCAGTTTTATTTACTTTTAGATGGGACGGCCTTTTAGCAAGGTAATGAAGCCATTCGACAGTCAAGAGAAGAAGGAATAGTCTGCTTAAAATTACTGTGGTAACCCGGTTCCAATCATAATGTCAACTCTTTGTGACCATGGGGAAGTCTTTAATATCTTGGAATTTCTGCACCAAAATGCTGGTTTTAATTTCTTTTGGCAGCTACATAAGGATAAAATATATACATTTTTTGAATTCCTTATTTTATAGTGCAGCACTATTCAAATAAGCAACAAGGGAGCGGTCACATGATCGCTAGTACCAGAGGGTCTCCGGCACTGAAAGGATTCAAAGGCAATTGAGTCTTGGCCCAAGTAAATTAATGAAAACCCTTGTCAAGAGGCCAAGATAAATATACTAATTCTTGGCAAATAGAGAAAAGATTAGACCTGTATATTATCTTGCCAAGTATTTAGAGGCCTATTTACTAAGAATATATATGAAATGTTTTCTGTGCAAAATGTCAGTGCTAAAATGTAACACAATCCACATAAAATGTGTGTTGTATTTATGCACTTTCTTTGACTCACAGAAACATCTTTTAATACCTACTATACCACTAACATCTATATGCCTTGCGTAGTCCATTTCTGTGTGCAAAAAAATAATAATTGTTGATGCTGCTGGTGTAGAGTGGGGAATTTCAGTTTAGTCCATAGGTGTACACAAGAGCAATTTAAAATAAGATTTCCCTGTGCCAAAAAAGCCATTTAGCACAAAGTCCTGTTAGTTCCTCTCAAATATGTAATTTTACATGGGAATATCATAATAGAGCTGTAAATGATCTTGGGATCTGTGAAGCAGCAGGGAGAAGACCAGAGGAGAGGCGCAGCAACGGTTTCCCCCTGGTCACGAGGCGGGCCTGCCTCTCCCCCCTCCAGCCCCTCGCGGACTGGCTTCCTGGACAAGGGTGGTGGTGGTGGAAGAGAGAACATAGTCTGAGTGGAACCTGGGGCTTCCACTGGCATTAGCAGCACAAAATGGCTGCCGTGGGCCTGTAGGGCAGATGAGCAAGGCAGAGTCTGCCCTCAAAACTGAGAGTGTCCCAGCGCGCCTGAGAGGCACTTGCAGAGAACCCCCCTCTGGGACATCTACAGTGGCCACAGAGGGAGATCCTTCCAGGGGGGGGGCACAAGAACACACAGAGCGGCAGGTGAGGGAGCAGGAAGTGCGAGCAGGTGAGGCCGCAGGGGGGTCATGGTGGAGCGGGGCTCACGGATACCTTCAGGGTGGAAGCAGAGACCGACAGGGGATCAGCCAGGCTGGTGGGAGAGGAGAGGGCCACACTCACTGGGGGCAGGAGCGGCCCGTAGTCAGCTCTGGGAGGCCGCCGTCACCGCATGCAGGACTGCACCAACCAGTGCAATGCTTTCCCAAAAAAAGCCAAAGACAATAAAATCTTCTTAATAGATCTGCCACAAATGTCCCCATTAAAAGCTGTGCAAAGCTTTTGGCTCCATAGTAATACCCAAGGGGCAGAAAACTTAACACTGGGGAATCCCTTATATGCAGTGGGGGAAACCTGCTGGGAAAAAAAGAGGAGGGAGGAGTGTGAACCTTACAGCTACACTTAGAACTCAGATACTGTCACGCTGCACTAACCACAAACAGGACTGAAGACCGCGGGGCTGAGGTGGGGATGGAAAGACACCGACCCACAACCACACAGTCCTGTCCGGAATGCGTAGTCCAAGTCGTACAGCGTCGTAGGGTTGGGGAGGTCAGGGTTGTCAGGATACTTGCCATAATTCAGGGTTGGAGAGTGGAGGATGGTAGATTTCCGTAGCCAAGGTCCAGGGTATTAGAAGGTAGAATGGTCAAGGGATGAAGCCGGGGTCAAAGCGCAGGAGAGTGTAGGAATCAGAAGAACAGCCAGGATCAGGACAGGAGAGAACAGACAGGTAAGGCCAAGCAGGGATCAAGACACAACGAAACAGCAGCAGTGAGCACAATGCATAAACAGGGGTTTATGCTCAACAAGGACTGACAGACCAGAGCAGGTATAGAAGTAGGAAGGATCCAATTACCTTGCAGGGGTGTAATCCGGTCCTCCAATGGTGTCAGGAAGGTACTAATCTGAAACAGCCTGCAGGTCAGGCTTCCCTGGTGATTACTTTGGTTGCCGGGCAACCCGCGCACATGCGCGATGCGCGGCGCGGAGCGCTGACATCACGTGGACGTGCGGCCGAGATTCCTCCCTGTGGGAGGCGCTGACAGCTCCCTTCAGAGCGTGCGCGTACCGGCTTGGCAGTGCGCGGGTCGCGTGGGTCTGCCGTGTGATGCGTCAGCCGGGCGGTTTCCGGCAGGAGTTGCGGCGGATGTTACAGACACACTGAAGAAAGGGGGGGGGGAAGCCTCATTGAAATCCTATGGAAAATTCAAAAGCCCCACAAGCCTCAGCGCAGTTAAAAAGAAAATAACCGGTACCGATGCCAAGTATAAATAGAGGAAGATGAAAAATCAGCAAAATAAAGGACCAGAATCTAAGATGTGGACTTTATTTAATTAAAAATGTTCAAACTGGGCGCATGCGTGGCGGCTTCCAGTATGGAAGCTTAGACTAGAAGCCCCCGCCAATACCCTGCGGAATAAAGAATTAAATACTAAAGCATTATAAAATTAAAGAAGCCCTTTGTCAGATTACAAGAAATGCAGCGACAACAAATACCTTAGAAGGGATTAACATACAAGTCTTCCAGGACTTATCCCCTACTACACTACACAGGCGTCTCAAGCTGCAACCTGTTTCCGGACTCCTAAGAGAAAATGGCGTCAGGTACAGGTGGGTGCTTCCATTTGGACTTCTAGTTATCAAAAATGGAAAGGCCTTTTCCATGCGATCCCTCGTGGAAGGTGAAGATTTCCTAAAAAAAAAAATTGGGATAAAATCAGATTTTACTTACGGAGAGGAGGATACGGCCATACCGGAGCTGTCTTGGAGAGAAAAGATGAAAGCAACACAAGGGAGAAAGGACAGGATGGCCAAATAGGAGCAGTTGAGGCAGTAAAGAAACAACATTGCATAACCTGACATACCCAGTTGTCCCTTAAAGCCACACTACACTGACCTCACTAGTTTAAACATTAGACATTCAGGCGGTCCCCCGCGGCCTAATGGTGGGGGGTGAAGGAGAAAAGGGGATAATAGTAATTTAGGAGGCAAGTTTGAGGTTAAGTTAGGTGGGGATGTAAGGGGCTATAGCCTGGGATAGTGTAGCAAGAGGAGAAAGAGAGTTCCAGGAAGGTCGTACATCACCCTGTGGTACCCTGTGACATTCACTGAATATTATTGCTGTTGAGGGTTAAGTTTAAAGTCAATTTTTGAGGGTCGGGCCATCTCTGCAGGAATAGAAAACTAATATGCAGGTATAAAACCATACAATATTTGAACAATAGGGGTAAAGCATATTCGTCATTAAGGTGTGTATGAATGAGTTATATCTGCTGCAATAGTACTTATGTTGGTCTCTGCAGAGGGCTACAGGATGGTTAAATTATTTTCTTGCCTGTTATTAGAGTTTTGTTAGTTTGATCACTTGTTTGATTATGTATTGTATTTTTGCCGTAATGAAGGGGTTGGTGGGGGTGCTTCACTACCCAGGCTGCACCCACTTCCCAGTTCCTAGCTGAAATGGGATTTTCCCAGAACACCAGTCAAGTCCCTTGGGACTCTGAGCATTTTCTGTGCTCGGAGCACTGGGCCCCCCTTTTTTTTCAGGGTTCAGTGGAATTTGATTACCCAAGGGCAGAAGAGTCAGGGTTGAATAGGACCATAAATGACTCGTCCAGAATCTTTTTTTTTTTTTAATTTGTCTTACCCATCCGTTTGGTCTTCCCTAAATGTTTGTCCTGAAGGTCAGAAGGCTCCGTAAGTGGTCTAGACATCTTTGTCGGTTGCGGAGACTCCTGTGCGGTCTACGTGGTATGTCAGCATTGGTAAGCAAACACCCTTCACATGTTAAGTGTCGGTAAATATTATCTCACATAATGTCAAAGGCCTCAATATTCTAGCTAAGATTATAAGAGAAAAAAAGCTGAAGTTATTCTGTTACAAGAAACTCATTTCAGCAAAAAAAAAGTTTTCCGACATTTTTTGACAAGCATTTTAGGCAGTGCTATCTCTCCTTGGCCACCTCCAAGAAGAGAGGAGTGGCCATACTACCACACAATAGGTTCCCTTTTGCAGTCGACCACATAAAAAAAGATATAAAGGGCAGATTCCTAATGATAGTGGGCAAAATTCAAGGTCAGGATCTAACTATAGCCAATGTCTATGCCCCTTGAGAGTATGATCCGCAATTTTTCTCACCGTTTTTTACCACCCTGAATAAAATATCTAAAGGCTGTGTAATCGTAGGGGGTGACTTTAACACACTGCTAGATCCTATACTGGACAAGTCTGGCCAAACTAAAAGGACCAAGAAGAAGAGTTCTGATATGCTCTTAGGAGGGCTGAGGGATAACCAGGTGACAGATATTTGGAGGGAGCTCCATCCCAGAGATAAAGGGTTCACTTTCTTTTCTCATCCACATTCTAGCTATAGCAGGATAGATTACTTCTTTCTTTCAAACAAACTGGTCCCAAAGATCTCCGTTGCCAGGATCCATGATATTTCATGGTCTGATCATGCACCAATAGAATTACGGTGATCTCAAATTAATCTAGACAGACCAGGAGCAAACTGGAAATTAAATGAGTCAATTATAAAAATCCTGGAGGTGCTGCAGACTGTTAACACAGAGATTGATCAATTCTTCAGAATAAACACAGGTAGTGTGAAGTCCCATATAACTATGGGAAACCCATAAGGCGACAATCAGAGGTTCTCTTATCAATATTGCGGCAGGGCGAAAGAAGGAGAGGGAGGCAAAAATAATAAAACTACATGCTAAATTGAACAAGCTTTCTGCCCTGCACGAATGCAATGGGAGTCCTGACACATAAAAAGAGCTAAAAGATGTCAGAATGGAATTGAATCTGCTTCTTACCTCCCAGGCTGAGATGTCACTGAGTTGGTCAAGGAAGAAGTTTTTTTGAAAAAGCAAACAAGCCAGATACCATGCTTGCAAACAAGATTATGAATAGACAGGCTAATTATAATATACAAGCAATACGTTTGAAGACAGGGACGGTGACCTCCAATCCTAAAATGATTGTAGAAGAATTTAAGAAGTATTATGAAAATCTTTATAACGGAGAAAAGGTCACACATAACATAAACACGAGTCAGGCACTGAAGGACTTTCTCGTAGAGTCAGACCTTCCCAGATTGAGCAGGGGAGAGAGAGAGGAGCTACAGAAGGACTTTACTATTGAAGAATTACTACAAGTTATTGAACAGTTGAAACCCTCTAAATAGGGTGACCAGATTTTGAAAATGAAAAACCGGGACACAATTTTTTTTTTTACATTAACAGTTTATATATTGTATTACACTTATACTTTACTACCATTAGTCCTAGTTACGTGTGTGTGGTGTGTGTGTGGTGTGTGTGTGTGTGTGTGTGTCTCGGATGGCCTCACTAATCGAACAAAAAAAAAGCCAGATGTGAATGACTTCTGTACCCCTTAACCATTGTCAGGACGCCCCCTCTTCACAATTTCTAAAGCAGCAATCCCGCCTGGGATCTTACCTGATCCGCAGTCCCTCAAGGTACTATACTGGAGGGGAGGTGTTCCCTACCTGTCTTCCGATGTCTCCCACGTGAAACTTGAGTCAGATCTGGAAGAAAGCAGGGTAAGTTACTTCGGTGTAGGTATACGGCAGTTAAGATGAGACAGAGACAGGGAGGGAGAGAGAGAGGGAGAGAGAGAGAGAGAGGGAGAGAGAGAGGGAGAGAGAGAGAGGGAGAGTCAGGGAGAGAGAGAGGGAGAGTCATGGGGAGAGACAGGGGGAGAGAGAGAGAGGGAGAGACAGGGAGAGAGACAGGGGGAGAGAGAGAGGGGGAGAGACGGGGAGAGAGAGAGGGAGAGAGAGAGGGAGACAGGGGGAGAGACAGGGGGAGAGAGAGGAGAGAGAGAGGGAGAGACAGGGGGAGAGAGAGAGGGAGAGAGAGGGAGAGACAGGGGGAGAGAGAGAGGGAGAGACAGGGGGAGAGAGAGAGGGAGAGACAGGGGGAGAGAGGGGGAGAGACAGGGGGAGAGAGAGGGAGGGAGAGAGAGGGAGAGAGAGAGAGAGGGAGAGAGAGAGAGGGAGAGAGAGGGAGAGTCAGGGGGAGAGACAGGGGGAGAGACAGGGGGAGAGAGAGAGGGAGAGACAGGGAGAGAGACAGGGGGAGAGAGAGAAAGGGAGAGACGGGGAGAGAGAGAGAGGGAGAGAGAGAGGGAGAGAGAGAGAGGGAGAGTCAGGGGGAGAGACAGGGGGAGAGAGAGAGAGGGAGAGACGGAGAGAGACAGGGGGAGAGAGAGAGAGAGAGAGAGAGAGAGGGAGAGAGAGAGAGAGAGAGAGAGAGAGAGGGAGAGACAGGGAGGGAGAGAGAGAGGGAGAGAGGGAGAGAGGGAGAGAGAGAGAGAGAGAGAGAGAGAGAGAGGGAGGGAGAGAGAGAGAGAGACAGGGAGGGAAAGAGAGAGAGACAGGGAGGGAGAGAGAGAGAGACAGGGAGGGAGAGAGAGAGAGGCAGGGAGGGAGAGAGAGAGAGAGACAGGGAGGGAGAGAGAGAGACAGGGAGGGAGAGAGGGAGACAGGGGGAGAGAGGGAGACAGGGGGAGAGAGGGAGACAGGGGGAGAGAGGGAGACAGGGGGAGACAGGGAGACAGGGGGAGAGAGGGAGACAAGGGGAGGGGGAGAGAGGGAGACAGGGGGAGGGGGAGAGAGAGGGGGAGACAAGGGGAGAGGGGGAGAGAGGGAGACAGGGAGAGAGAGAGAGAGGGAGACAGGGGGAGAGAGAGAGAGGGAGACAGAGAGACAGAGAGAGAGAGAGAGAGGGAGACAGGGGGAGAGAGAGACGGGGAGACAGGGGGAGAGGGAGAGACAGGGGGGGAGAGACAGGGGGAGAGGGAGAGACAGGGGGGGAGAGACAGTGGGGGAGAGACAGGGAGGGAGAGAGGGAGAGACAGGGAGGGAGAGGGAGGGAGAGGGAGAGACAGGGCGGGAGGGAGAGGGAGAGACAGGGCGGGAGGGAGAGGGAGAGACAGGGCGGGAGGGAGAGGGAGAGACAGGGCGGGAGGGAGAGGGAGAGACAGGGAGGGAGAGGGAGAGACAGGGAGGGAGGGAGGGAGGGAGAGACAGGGAGGGAGGGAGAGACAGGGAGGGAGGGAGGGAGGGAGAGACAGGGAGGGAGGGAGGGAGAGACAGGGAGCAAGGGAGAGAGGGAGAGACAGGGAGGGAGGGAGAGACAGGGAGGGAGGGAGAGAGGGAGAGACAGGGAGGGAGGGAGAGAGGGAGAGACAGGGAGGGAGGGAGAGAGGGAGAGACAGGGAGGGAGGGAGAGAGTGAGAGACAGGGAGGGAGGGAGAGAGGGAGAGACAGGGAGGGAGGGAGGGAGGGAGAGAGGGAGAGACAGGGAGGGAGGGAGAGACAGGGAGGGAGGGAGAGAGGGAGAGACAGGGAGGGAGGGAGGGAGAGACAGGGAGGGAGGGAGAGAGAGACAGGGAGGGAGGGAGGGAGAGACAGGGAGGGAGGGAGAGACAGGGAGGGAGGGAGAGACAGGGAGGGAGGGAGAGGGAGGGAGGGAGAGACAGGGAGGGAGGGAGGGAGAGGGAGGGAGAGACAGGGAGTGACAGGGAGTGACAGGGAGGGAGGGTGAGACAGGGAGGGAGTGACAGGGAGGGTGAGAGAAAGGGAGGGGAGAGAAAGGGAGGGGAGAGAAAGGGAGGGGAGAGAAAGGGAGGGGAGAGAAAGGGAGGGGGAGAGACAGAGGGTGAGGGAGACACCCACCCACTGATACACACACACACACACACACACACACACACACACACACACACACACACACACACACACACACACACACACACACACACACACACACACACACACACACACACACTGACACACCCACCCAACCCACTGATACACACACACACCCCCAACCACTGATACCCACACCCACCCACTCATACTCACACCCACCCACTGATACACACACACCCACTGATACACACACACCCACTGATAAACACACACACACACACACACACACACACACACACTGACACACACACTGACACACACCCACTGATACACACACACCCACTGATACACACACACCCACTGATACACACACACCCACATACACCCCGCCAGCCCCTGCACCGCCCGCACAACGCGCAGCCACCACTGCCCGCCCCCGAGCCTATCTCCAACACCAAGTGGACGGGGGGGAAGTGAGCGCCGGGGGGCAAAGGTGAGAGCGCGCCGGGGGGCAAAGGTGGGAGCGCACCGGGGGGCAAGGGCAGGCACGCGCGCCGGGGGGCAAGGGCAGGCGCATTCCCGCTACCACCTCCTATTGCGCACCCCCCGCACACACCCACCGATACCCACACCCACCGATACCCACACCCACCGATACCCACACCCACCGATACCCACACCCACCGATACCCACACCCACCGATACACACCCACACACCCACCGATACACACACACACACGCACTGATACACACACACGCACTGATATACACACACACTGATACACCCACACACACACACCCACTGATACACACACACCCACTGATACACACACACCCACTGATACACATACACCCACTGATACACACACACCCACTGATACACACACACCCACTGATACACATACACCCACTGATACACACACACCCACTGATATACACACACACACACACACACACACACACACACACACTGATACTCACACACACACTGATACCCACACACACAACCCGCCAGCCCCTACACCGCCCGCACAATGCGCAGCCACCACTGCCCGCCCCCGAGCCTATCTCCCACACCAAGTGGACGGGGGGAAGTGAGCGCCGGGGGGCAAAGGCAGGCGCGCGCGCCGGGGGGAAAAGGCAGGCGCGCGCGCCGGGGGGCAAAGGCAGGCGCGCGCGCCGAGGGGCAAAGGCAGGCGCGCGCGCCGGGGGGCAAGGGCAGGCGCACCCCCGCTACCACCTCCTATTGCGCACCCCCCCTGGCTGGGACCCGGGACCCGGGACAGAAGGGGGACACTCACGGCACACAGTGAAGCCGGGAGCGGGAAGGCAGTCAGTCACGTGTGCGCTTCACAAAGCGGAAGCCCCGCCCCCGGCTTCCTCTGACATGCCTGCGACGGTGTGACCAATCCCTTGCGGGCCGGCCGGCATTCTAAGTCCTGCCCCCGGCATTCTCCATCACTCAGTCCCCCCGGCAGCATTCACACACACACATACACAAAAAACTTACCGGCCGCCGCATTCTCCTCACCGCCGCTGCCGGGACCAGGGACAATACCGGGACCAGGGACAAAAACCGGTACAAAAACCGGGACAGACTTAAACCGGTACAGGCCTCAAAAAAACGGGACTGTACCGGTAAAACCGGTACGAATGGTCACCCTACCTCTAAAGCACCAGGCCCTGATCAATTCTCCAATCTTTACTATAAAAAAATTGCCAAACTGTTAGCCCCCATCTTCTCTGCATGTTCAATGCAGTGCTGGCAGGAGCACAATCCCCTCAGCATATGCTCCAGGTATCTATTTCCCTGATTTACAAACCAGGAAAAGATCTGTAAAATTGCAAAAGGTATAAACTAATATCTTTAATAAACTCAGATATCAAAATGTATTCTAAAATGTTAGCTAACAGATTGAGTCATATCCGGCCTAGATTAATTTATCCGGATCAAGTGGGATTTATTAAGGATAGGCAGATTGCGGACAATACCAGAGGAATCGTGGATTTAATAGAAGTGGCCAACATAAAACAGATTCAAGTAATGGCGTTAAGTTTGGACACCGAGAAAGCATTTGATTGAATAGCTTTGCCTTTTTTAAGAGCTACGCTTGGAGCGTTTGGTTTGGGGGGTAGAATTTTACAAGCAATCACAGCACTGTATTCAAATTCGGCGACGAGAGTAACACATCAGGGCTTCCCCTCAGATCTTTTCCAAATTAAGAGTGGCACACAACAGGGTTGTCTGCTTTCACCATACTGATTTGCCTTATGCATGGAGCAACTAGCAGCGCAGATATGGAATAATCCGAATATTTCAGGAATCCAAATTAACAATCAAGCACACAAAGTGGCTCTTTATGCAGATGACGTCATGTTGATGCTGTCGGGACCTCTCACCTCTCAGCCCAATTTATTCAGTCTCTTAGTGAATTTTAATAAAATCTCAGGATTTAAGATCAATCAAACAAAATCTGAGGCTTTAAACATCAATCTACCCAAGGAAATGGAAAAATTGATAGCTATCAACTTTAATTTTAATTGACAACCCTCGGCCATCAAATATCTAGGAGTACAGATTATGAATGACTATATGACACTGTAAATTATCCTAAACTATTGCAAGCCCTGAGAGGAGATATTAGAAAATGGCTTCCTATGGCATTTCTTGGCTTGGCAAGATATACTGTATTAAAATGAACTTGCTCCTTCGAATTCTGTATATTTTTCAAACTCTACCAGTGATTAAGGACATTTTGCTCTCTTCAGTCTCTGATTTCAAAATGTATATGGAAATATTAAAGGCTGAGAGTCAAGAGTAGGTTCATGAGAAGACCAACACTAGAGGGGGGGGGGGCTTGGCGGTACCTTGTTGTTGCCATCTTACAAGGCAGCCCAAATATATCAAATTTTGCAGTGGCACATGGACCCTAGTTATAAGAGGTGGGTAGAGTTGGAGGGAGGGATCTGTGAGCCTTTGAAAACTACACACTTTAATGTGGGTTCCTAAAAGGGTTCTTAAGTCCATTCGTGAACTGCTCTCCTCAATGACAGACTCGCTAGCAGTATGGGAGGCTTCTAAATTTAGATTCTCTTTGACCACTTAACACTCATTAATGACCTGTAAGGAAGCAGGGTTCTCTCACCCACTCCTTACCTGTGTCGGGGACTGCTCCTGCTCCCCCTTCCTCCTCTCAGCGTTACCCTCTCCGCTGCCGGGCTCCGTGTCAGCCAAAGTTCTCACACGCGGCCGCAATCTTGGTCGGGACGCGCACGGGATGGTCTTACACTGCGCGTGCTCCCGGCCATAATTTATTCACTGCACAGGCAGTTCAGCCATGCCCCCGGCACTCGCTCCAGCCATACTTACTGCTACGGCCAGCTTCAGTCTCACACTTACCCGTCTTGTCCCACGGCTGTTTTCGGGCTGGCGCCCAACTTGGCCGCGCGCCAGCCGCATCTTCCCCGCATCCTTCCCCTCGTTCCCCTCCCCTCGCGACCTCTGCCTCTGCTCTGCCCTGCTTCTCCGGGTCCCCCTCTGCTTCCCACATCCCCCCTTACCCCACCACCACCTTCGGGGAACCCTGGGCACGCGCGCCACGCGCACACGCACCCTGGCTCGCGTGACCGCGCATTGCGGTGGCGGCCGCTGAAGACTCAGCTCGGCCGCCCCTGTATGCCCCCCTGCTTCCCAGCTGATGCCGCTTCAACATCTCAGCGTGCACCTATCAGCTCATGCTCCATGGCACACCTTTGCTCCACCTACCTCTCTGATTGGCTCTCCCACCTTTATTACCCCAGTCCTTTCCTGGAGTCATTGCTCTGCATAGCCTCAGATTACCTGGTGTTGATTCTCTCTCTGGCTTGTGTTTTTGATTCTTAGGTTTTGACCCGGCTTGGCTTACGACTCCTCTCCTGGCTCTCGACCCCGGCATCCTCATCACTGTGCTGTTTCTCTCCGCCCTCGACCTCGGCTTGGCCTTATACTATCCGGACCTCTCCTCGACCCTCGGCATTGGCACCCACTACGAATACTCTCACTCCGGATACGACAGGTACCACTATACCATACTAAGTCTCCTGGCCGGTCCACGCATACCACACTCCAGACACGCTTCCTCTGCTGCAGGTGCGTGTTACTAACGTCCCACCTCAGTACAGGGACGGGTCTGGTCTGTGGGCAGCACTACCGTGACATGACCCCACTATTTGCTAATCCTGACTTTGCTCCGGGCCTGAATAACAAGGATTTTGTAGTTTGGAACCAGAAAGGGTTCTGTAGACTTAAGGATCTCGAGGGTAGGAATAATATTAAAACCTTTGAACAGATTAAGTCAGACAAAGACATCCCCAACTCTGAATTTTCTAGATACCTCCAAACACGAGCATTTTTTAATAAATTCATACCCCGTACCCCATTGACTAATTTTGAAAAGCTCTGTATTTTAGAAACAGACACCAGAGGACTAACCTCTCAAATGTACCAGGAAGTGACAATGTTCTGGCATAGACTACTCTCATAAAATGCAATATATGGCTCAATGGGAAGCAGATCTAGGAGAGGTGCTAGAAGAGGAGGAGTGGGAAGGGATCTTCATGGCAGCGGCAAAGAGCTCAATTTGCACGACATTAAAGGAGAACGCATATAATGTCCTTATAAGGTGGTATCTCACTCCACTAAAGTTAGCAAAATTTGTTCCAGGTTACTCCCCATTGTGCTCCAAACAGTGCGGAGAGCCAGCGGACTTGTTGCATATGCTGTGGTACTGCCCTCGGGTGTTACCTTCTATGGGAACAAATTAAAGATTGGCTACAGAGGATTTTGGGCCTCGATATTCCTTTGGCTCTCTGGCTATTTCTGTTAAATAGGCCAAAACAGGGATTAGCCAGAGTGGAAAACAAACTAGTTGCCCACTTCGTAACGGCAACGAGGTGCGAGATCGCACCATTATGGAAACAAAAGGAGATTTCTCCATTGGTCAAAATTAGGAACAGAATTTGGTTTGTGTGCAGATGAAAAAATTGACAAGTCTGGTTAATGACACTGGCAATAAAGTTCTGAAAGTCTGGCTACCATGGCTGGCTCAAATAGACAACCCGGGATTGAATATCACCACAGTGCTGCTATGATAGAACTAGATGCGTTATCCTCTGACTGGATATAAGAGCTCTGGAAAAGAGGGATGAGGGCTTACTGCTGCACCAGCCTTTACTCTAAAACTTCTCTGAGCCATTGTTGTTGCATCTCCTGTATTCCACGCACTATAAATTTTGCATCCCCGTGTTCATGCCGCATTCGCGCCGCCCAGCACCCACGGTTGATCCGCGGTTGATCTGTTTAATTATAATGGTTTCGGATTTAATTGGGGGAAATTCTTCGCGTATCCGCCAGGTGGCAGATATTCATGAATTATATTGAATTCTAATGTGTACACTACTTGTGCTTCAATAATGTGTCGACTTGCAGGTGTTTAAAAAAAAACAAGTCTACCACAGTGATCCATTGGGAATTGACCTTGGTACTTAAGAAGTTACTGTATCAATTTAGGCGTTTCATAATAAAAACTCAATGCTCTATGTCTTTTTTGCACAATTGCCGACCGACGCAATGAGTACACAGCAGTACGTGTGCAAAAGACCTGACTGTACTTATGCATTTTTAATACATTATGTTCTGCAATTAATGCAGCAGATGATAAAATGTCCACAGTTGCTGAAATCTATGAATATTTCATCGCAAAGTATGACTTTTACAAATTTTCACCTGATGCTTGTGGGTGGAAGCGTGCAAAAAGGAAAAAAGTTAAGTAGCGATCTGTGTTTTTTTTCTGTATTGCCCCTGCACACGGAGTTAGAGGATGGTATTGGTGTATGATGCCATATTTTTCCAGTATATTTGATCATGGAGACTTCAAAAGGAGAAAGGTCAGGTTTAATCCAAATAAAATTCGTCAATCCCAATCCCAGGCCAGCAATGTAACAGTGTCTGCACCGGCGCCAGCACCGGCTTACAATAACGGTCCGACCGTCAGTGAAACCCTGGTGACCAGCAACCCTTGCTATCTGTCCCCGCCAGGATACCTGCAAAACTTCCAGCCTGAGCCTGATTTTACGTACAGATACCAGCAAGCTTGCATGTACCAAAAAGATTTCCAGCTTCATCAGCTGTCACCTACAGGTGTAGCAGGCCCGCTGTCACCTGTCAACTACGTGTATAATGAAGACTACAGGAGTGACAGTGGCTCATCACCACCTGTTTGGCAAAGTCTATAATGAAGGTAAATACAGTATAATTTACTACAGAAACTACCTGTTTTACACTACCTGTATTACACTATCTGTATTACACTACCTGTATTACACTACCTGTATTACACTATCTGCAGTTCAAGCTGCCGTATTTTATTCTTTTTTTTAAATATCAATACATTATGCACACAGACAAGTGATTAGTTACTGCAGATCGGTCCGTTCTCCTGTAATCAATCGCTTTGCTCAAGGTTATTTAGTTTATTATTTTATTCACAATTCTAGAAAATGTAGTCCAGCAATATGATTGGCCGAGCAGTTACTACAGTAGATACTGAACAATTGGTGGACAGCTAGGCGCATGCGTGTATGTCTCATGGTACCTTGTTGAAACGCATATGCGTATCATCACATCCCCACCCCCACCACCCATCACACGCGAAGTCTTACTACAGAAAAAAGACAACGGTAATGCAATCGCTTATCAACAACCTCCAACCCCCCACGAGCCAGTCATTAAAATTCTTGTAGCCCTCTTGAAGGAACCATTACAGTATGTGAAATGTTATACTTACTGTATGTTTTATAAAAGGTGACACAATAAAACACTTTAAAAAAATCAACTTTCTTTTTTTTTTTTTGAGTAAAGACATTATTTTATAACTTTTGAACAACAGAACAATCAAGCAGCAGCAATAACGGAAATATATAATATACTGTACCAGTAATAATTGTATTTTTCCTCAGAAAATAAACTTTGTCATCAAGGAGAGAAAGGCAAAAGGAGGGATTTCGATGGACCTACAGTATAATATCGCTTTTTTGAAACGTTGCTTGCGCATTGATGAATCCAAGTACAGTACTGTAGGCAACAATTTAGTGACAGTGCAATTTTTATTGATTAGGATAGAATAATTGTGAGCTTTATAGAAAACCTTAAACAGTATGCTGCTGTTTTCATATTCAATACTTTTTTTACATAATGTACAGTAATACACTTGCATGTTTAATTAACTCTTATAAGAAACACCAAAAATAAAAATGTATAATCTTTTATTCTATACAGTATGTATTTATTCTACAGTACAGGCATACCCCGCTTTAACATACGCAATGGGACCGGAGCATGTATGTAAAGTGAAAATGTACTTAAAGTGAAGCACTACCTTTTTTCCACTTATTGATGCCTGTACTGTACTGCAATCGTCATATATGTGCATAACTGATGTAAATAATACATGTGTAACAGGCTCTATAGTCTCCCTGCTTGCGCACAGCTTCGGTACAGGTAGGGAGCCAGTATTGCTGTTCAGGACGTGATGACAGGCGCATGCGTGAGCTGCCGTTTGCCTATTGGGCGATATGTACTTACTCGCGAGTGTACTTAAAGTGAGTGTACTTAAAGCGGGGTATGCCTGTATATGTATTCTATATGTATTGTTTTAATACTGTTTTGATTTAATGTGCATGCATGTATGTCTCATGGAACCTTGTTGAAACACATATGCGTGTCATCACATTTAGGCGCATGCGTGTATGACTTCTCATTCAATGTGAATTTCAAGTCTGAAAAAAACAAACCTTTTTTTCGCTTCTCGACATGGGCTTGCATAACAATTTTTGCTATTCTGAGAATCAATCACTACTGTGGCTTTTTAATTCTACACTAGTACGTACTTTATGAGGTGGGTTGCATACTGTGATTTTTATTTGGGGGTGTGGGGTTTAAAACATTATGATGATCTGTTGAAAATATTTCTTTGAACTAATAATCCAGCATACAGCCCTCTCCCCCTCCCCCCCCCCCACACACACACAGCTAAAGTATTTCTTCTTCTTATCAACACCCCCCCAAACCATTCATTTGTAATTGGTGGCTTTGTGCTTATTTTAATCTTCCCGAGCATGTTATCACATTTATGTGCATGCATGTATGTCTCATTGGAACCTTGTTGAAACGCATATGCGTGTCATCATATTTAGGCACATGCGTGTATGTGAACAAGAGACACCACACCCCCCCCCTCCCCCCCGAGCCATTCATGAAAATTCTTGTAGGCTGATAAGCCCTTACTGTGGAACGAATCCTTCCCCAAACACATTCATTCATTTTTTTTACTAACTAATCATGCACACACTTCTACAGTAGCAGTTCCCCACCCCTACCCATCTTACTAACAAGACAACGGTAATGCAACCGCTTATCAACAACCACCCCACTCTCCGAGCCATTCATGAAAATTCTTGTAGCCTTCTTGAGGGACTGACTGATTTTAACCAACCATTATGTGAAATGTTATACTTATGTTTTATAAAAGGTGACACAATGAAACAATTTAAAAAATCAAAAAAACATTTTTTGAGTAAAAACATTATTTTATAACTTTTGAACAACAGAACAATCAAGCAGCAGCAAAGCCGATCCCCAACGATCGGTCCTTCCAGGGACGAGCCCTTGTATGCCTCAAAAGGCCATTGAAGGTGTCTCTCATGGTTCTCATTAAATGATCGGTAACTGTAAAATAAAGCTGCACTTCCTCCAAAATTGTTCTCTTTAAATTTTCTGGCAGAGCCTTCTTGATTTTTTTCCCTTCATAATTAACGTTGTGGGTCCACCCGCTGTACACCTCATAACTGACGTGGTGTTTAAAGATGGACAGGGCATATTTCTGGGCTAGACCAGCACTTTCGATCTTGTATTTCTCCCGGACTTGCTGGAGCAGGTCGCGCAAGATGATGTCTGGCAGAGTTTCAATACAAGTGTGTGCTTCTGGGAGCGTGTGTGCTTCTGGGAGCGTGTGTGCTTCTGGCAGCGGGCGAGGGTATGTGGTCTGGGAGGATGCTTTCCTCCTGTCGTAGTGGCCTTATCGGTGTTGTCATCTACTGTCGTGGTCTTACCGAGGTTGTCATCTCATCCTCATCAATAGCATATAGGTACACGTATTCTGCAGACAGAGGGGGTGCGCTTGGTGATGGAATCGTGAAGGTCACATCCAGGCCACCCTCCTGCTCCTGTGTCCGACATACAGGGGCAGGAACTACAAGCAAAGAATTGATCCCCACTATGTTACTCTCCATCTTCTCCATGTTCTCTCCATCTTCTCCATACGCCTATCCATACTTAACATGGTCTCTAAAAGAAGATCAATCTTTTGCACCATAGAGTTGTCAGGGATATCGACACAACTTAAACCATTTAGCATGCGGGCGAACGAGCTGAATCTGGTGTGAGGAGTGCTGTTGACATCTGCGTGGATGGGTGCTGGAGCGGATGAGATAAGGGTTCCCAGCAGAACATCATAGGTGATGGGTGCTGGAACAGGTGACCTTGGGGTTCCCAGCAGAGCATCATACGGGATGGGTGCTGGAACAGGTGACCTGGGGGTTCCCAGCAGAGCATCGTAAGGGATGGGTGCTGGAACAGGTGACCTGGGGGTTCCCATCAGAGCATCGTAGGGGATGGGTGCTGGAACAGGTGACCTGGGGGTTCCCAGGACAGCAGCGTTGTAGGGGATGGGTGCTGGAACAGGTTGAATATGCACATAAATTCCACAACCGATCAGGTCTGGCCTCACTGAACAGACAATGTCAAATTGGAGGCTTCAAACGCCACTCCTCATCAAGCCTCTGGCAGCCGCGGGTTCCATCGAATCAACGCCAGCTGCTAATGAAGCAAGTAGCACTACATCTAACCCTCTGGCCATTCTATGTCACCCCACGGTTGAAACACTCGTGCTCAAAAGCAGCAGGCAAGATTCCAATCTACTGGGGGACCCAAAGCCTCCTAAAAGGGGAAGTAAATAATTGTTTCCTCAATCATCTTATATGTTCACTGCCATGTCATATATTTCTATTTGCCCATTTCAGATAAAGTTTGCCAAATCTTATCTAATTGTTGTGTTTATTATTTTTAATTATTTCTCACCACATTAGACACACATACACCTTTTTTTAATGAGTCAAATTAACAGGTATACACTTGGGAGGTGGGGTGGGGGGTTGTAGGCGCTAAACCCTCCATGACCTTAGCGCTTAGTAAAGCATAGCATGCCAATGCTTTAGTAACTAACAAGGTGGGCAAGGGGTGTAGGTTATTTAATTTCAAATGTATATTAACCGCTTTGTAGCACTTGGTTGTCAGCAAGTCATGGAAACCTATGACTAGTTGACCACTTGGGCTACAAAGGGGTTAATATTTTTTATATTACTATTTCATCAGCTATTCCATGCTGGTTTAGCCTATAGTGCCTATTTTTGTAATTTGCAACATATTGTACATTATATATGGTACATACCATAGGACTTACACCAGCTTTGAGTACAGTAGGTGATAAAAAGCTTGAGTTATTTCTAGTGCTAATCATGCTCCGATAAATATCAGAACTTGATTTATTGCATTGTTTTTCCAAAACATGAGGTATCATGCCAATATTTACCGGAATCGATATTATTTTGGCGTACGATAAAAAAAGTGTGATATTTTTGACTATTCAACGTTGATGTATTGCACGATAAAAATAAGGCCCTTTTCTTGATGTATCCGGGCCATATAATATATAGTTATACATTATTGACAATTATATTATTTCGGGTTCTTTCAGTTATTTCACCTTAGCAGAAAAAAAAAGTTATTTCAACTTAGAGATCAAATCTCATTTTGCATTATTTCTATGCAATATGCAATAAAAAGATAGCCTGTTTGCACAACCCCAGCTCACCTAACAAATAAAATCATAAACCCCTGTGGTGTTACAATATAAAAACAAAGGTAATGACCCCCACATGAAGCACAGTAAAAGTTGCCTCTTAGGCAAAATGTGATTTCCTTTTCTTTTCTATGTTTTATATATTGCACATAATAAATCCCCTTTTTGAGTATCCATTGGGATGTCACCTATGTTACTGTTATGTTTTAAACATTGTAAAGCTGACTTGCTTGAATTTTGCTGGTCAATTGCGTTATAAAAGTAAAAGAAAATGTAAAATCTCAATGCAGAGGTGCTTAAAAAAACACCCAGACACATTTGTACAGTAGGACTAAGCCAGGAGGATTAGCTTTGTGACAACGAAAAGGCAAAAACGAATTTGTTTCTATTAACCTGGGGTTATCTTTATTCTGAGTTAAGTAGATCAGCATTAAAATAGGCCCTTGAACAACCTTGTTAAACTGCACTGGTTTTTCTTGGAAAAAGAAAAAAAAGAATAACATCCTGCCCTTTACAAGTCACAGGATTTATAAGAGGATTATTCTTTCTGACTTCCCTAGTAAAAGGGTCTTTATACAAAGCAGGAAGATTTACCGACTAGACGTGTAGATTTCTTGCCTAAATTGAGCTCATAAATTATGATACATGTTTTCCATTGTCACTTGGTTTATTGGTCAGTTTGGAAAAATTTGTCTGCCATAACATGTACATTTCAGCTTCTTACTAAAGTGACATTTAAAACCCTATATATAAAATATATCAGTAATGCTCACAAATCAAATGTTTGTTTGTCATTGAAACTGTAACAATGTAGCCTTTTTAAACTAAACAATTTGACACACTATTTTAGCTTATATGTACTTTTATTGTTTTGAATGAAATTGCATTCACCTTTTTCTTTTTCTGTTCTTATTTACCCTTTATTGGGTTTGTTTGGATGGTTTCCCAAACTTTGAACCTTCTTGGTTATTAAGTTCAAGATAAATGGTTAACTAAGGCAAACCAGCCATTTGTGCTATGTGTACAGTTAAAATTAAGCATATTCATTGGACCCTTTTGGATATGGATATTGCAACCGAGAAGTTATTTCAGGAGCTTGAAATATATCTATAAATGCGCAAGTCTCTTACTGGCACTAACTTACTTCTACTCTATAACACATTTATATTCACTATACATATCTCCCATCCATTCTCCTTTTAAGCAACAAATTGCAATGCTCAATTTAAAAAGAAAACTTGAATTATACTGTAGGAACTGGGAGGATTCATTATCTTCACTTCCAAGAACAGTGATTGGAATATATAGAGTTCCTGGATCTGATTCTGGAGATTGACGAATTGGTACATATCAATTCCAAAAGGTATAAGAAGGAGGTGGACTTGAGTAATTATCTGGCAGCCTCCAGTAACCATCATAGAAGCTGCGTGAGGAATATACCTCTAGGACAGTTTCAAAGACAGGAGAAATTATAGCAGAGATTATGGGGGCAATGCACTAAGCTCAATGGGTTTGCGTTCTGATGTTCCAAAAAAGCACGTCCGTTAAAAAGTGAGGCCGGGGACACGATTCACTAAGGCCTTGAGCCCATTTTTTAACGTACCTACTCAAAATAGTTCAAAACAGCCACAGCGTACGTGTTGCTTTTTTTCCCCTGCTAGCGGTCTTAACTTTTACGTACGCTAGCTGATAGAAAAAAAAGCCGCATGTAACATTTGCATGGAGATTTGCCATCTCCATGCAAGGCTGTTACAGGCGATCGTACACTAAATAAATACATTTTAATAATAGTGTACATGAGCAGAGGGTCTCCTGAGCTGAACCGCATTGATTTCTGCCTCAGAGACCCCCTGCTTCCCGAGTTACAGGCCCCGGTATGGGGCATCGGTGCCAGTGTCATCGCCATCTTTATAGCGTCCAAGACGCGACGTGGGCTCTATAAAGATGGCATCCGCACTGGCACCGATGCCCCAAACCAGGGCCTGTAACTCGGGAAGCAGGGAGTCTCTGAGGCAGAAATCAATGCGGTTCAGCTCAGGGGACCACCTGCTCCCGCACACAATTAATAAAAATACATTAAAGCAGCTTCATTACCTTAGCGGCTATCCGCTAAGGCAATGAAGGGGTTAAGGCACAATAGCATGTTTATTGGGGAAATTTGCCCCCAATAAACATAGCAATATACAACACACATCCCCCCACCCCCTGACACATACAGTACTGTAATGGGCAAAAAAACTATTATCCACATTGTTCATAGTGTATTTTATTGTTGCATATATTTTGCATAGTGTTACATGATGCACAGATTAATTGCATCATGAACACACTCAATGCAATTGTGTGACATTTCATATACATTTGTGTAGCTGTTGGTTTGTTGGTTTATATTTACAATTGCTGCTGGATTTATTGTAACATGCAATGTGGTGATTTTAACATTTATAATTCATGTTTTGATTTATGCATGTTTTATGTGTTTCATAATGAGCAAATAATCTATTATCCATAGCTGGAAAATAGTTATTTTGCACATTATTGTACTGTATGTGTTGGGGGGAGGAGGGAATGATGTATTTAATGTATAGGTCCGGTTTATTTTTTTTACATACAGGGTTGGTTCATTTTGGTCTGCGAGAGACCTATGGAGACCACCTGAGGTCTCATCGGGCTTCTCACGGGTACCAGGCTGCCGGGTCCACGGGGGACACCTGCGGGGAAGAACCGGTGGCCCCACATTTATGGGGGCACCGCGGACCCGTAGGAACCACCCATGGGTGTCCAGACCCCCGTGGGAACCATCCGAGGCCCCTCAGACACCTGTTGGCCCGGTGTCTGAGGGTCCCATCAGACATGCGCGGGCCTACCGGGGAGACCCCATTGTGGCCCACGGTGACCCGCAGAGACCACCTGGTGGACCATGGCGTCTGGCGGGGACCACCAACAGGCCTCCAGACCCTGTGTGAAACATGGTGCTGGGCTACTGTAGGTCTGTGAGGTGACCCGTCAGGCCCACCGGGGACTCCCGTGGGCCTGGGGTATTAACCCTGTATGTAAAATAATAAATCATGTATTTATGGGGGGGCACAGTTGGTGGGTTATGTATTTAATAAATATAATGATGTTTATTGTGGGGCAGTGTATTGTTTTTATTGTGGGTACTGGGGGTGGGGGAAGGGGGTATTGGCCCCAAGGGTATGTGGGTAGGCCTCCCGGTGTGGGGGGGTAGTGGGGGAGAGTATGTAGGCCTCCCGAGTAGTGGGTGAGGGTGGGTTAACACATTAATGACTGTAGCGGTTAATAACCACTAAGGTGATTAAGGGGTTAGGGGACATTACATTAGCTATTTTTATTCTTGTGTATGTTTTGCAGCACCAGAGGGACATGGGCAGGATGAAGATGAGGATGAAGATGGCCGTCATAGTGGGTGCCTGTAAAAGGTAAGTGTAATATGTTTTTACTGTATTTATTGAAAGTTATATGTATTTAAAATGGGCAAATGCATTATTATCCATATGTGGATAATAGTAATTTTGCCCATTACTGTATTGTATGTGTTAGGGGGGTGTATTTACTGTAGTTATAAATATTGTTTATTATTTTTGGAGGCGCAACATTGGTACCGCAGGCCCGCGGGTACCCCGGGACTCCCACGGGGACCCCGGGATGGCCACGGGGACCCCCAGACTCCCGCTGGGACACCCACTTGGTGAGCCAGGGACCCCAGGACCTCCGCGGGGTCAGCCGGGGACACCCGCCGGCCTGTTGTATGGGTTTTGCACATGCAAAAATGTAAAGCAATAATTTTTTCTAAGTCCAGCTTTTTTGAAGTGAAACTTCCTTAGTGGCACCTCATTCGAACTGGGGCAAAAATGAATTGTGGAGACAGAAATGAAACGGATGTGACGTCAGTGCTGGCAGTTGAGGCCGGGCTGTGTTCTGGCTCAGCCCGACCCCAACACTGACATCACACCCGCTCCACAAATCAGATGCGGCGGCGGCGGCGATAGCCGCCGGCGCCGCTCCTAATGGCCCCCGCTCCCCCCACATGGCTGATGACATGCGGCGGCGGCGGCGATAGCCGCCGGCGCCGCTCCTAACGGCCGCCATTCCCCCCGCACATCCGCTGCCAAGCCGCGCATGCTCAGTAATCATGGGGACTGGAGGAAAGCCACGCATGCGCAGAAGCGGTTGGCAGCGGCGCCGTTCCCCGCCCGCTGCCACGGCTGTTGACATGTGTCCCTGTCTGCTGCCCAGGACAGCAGAGACCGCCCGACCGGGACAGCCCCCCACCCACCCTTTCCTTACCCGAATGGGACCTCCCTCCCAGCCCACACATGGGCCCGCCTAACTTCCACTACCGCTGCCATGCCGCGCATGCGCAGAAGCGGCTGGCAGCGTCGCCATTCAGCCCTCCAGTGACGCGGGCGTTTGCGGGCCCCCCAGGAAGCGGTGGTACAAAAACCTGGGCGCAACCCGCGCGGACCCCCCCCGGACCCCTCACACACTGATGGACCCCCCCGGACCCCCCACACACTGACGGACCCCCCCACACACTGACGGACCCCCCCCCCACACACCCCCCCACACACTGACAGACCCCCTCAGACCCCCACACACACTGACTGACCCCCCCAGACCCCCACACACACTGACTGACCCCCCCAGACCCCCACACACACTGACTGACCCCCCCAGACCCCCACACACACTGACTGACCCCCTCAGACCCCCACACATACTGACTGACCACCCCAGACCCCCACACACACTGACTGACCCCCCAGAGACCCACACACACTGACTGACCCCCCCAGACCCCCACACACACAGACTGACCCCCCCAGACCCCCACACACACTGACTGACCACCCCAGACCCCCACACACACTGACTGACCCCCCAGAGACCCACACACACACTGACTGAACCCCCCAGACCCCCACACACACTGACTGACCCCCCCAGACCCCCACACACACTGACTGACCCCCCCAGACCTCCACACACACTGACTGACCCCCCCAGACCCCCACACACACTGACTGACCACCCCAGACCCCCACACACACTGACTGAAACCCCCAGACCCCCACACACACTGACTGAACCCCCCAGACCCCCACACACACTGACTGAACCCCCCAGACCCCCACACACACTTACAGACCCCCACACACACTGCCTGACCCCCCCAGACCCCCACACACACTGCCTGACCCCCCCAGACCCCCACACACACTGCCTGACCCCCCCAGACCCCCACACACACTGACCCCCCAGAGCCCCACACACACTGACTGACCCCCCCAGACCCTCACACACTGACCCCCACAGACACCCACACACACTCACAGTCACACGCACACTCAGTCACACACTCAGTCACACTCACAGTCAGATGCACACTCAGTCACACTCACAGTCAGACGCACACTCAGTCACACTCACAGTCAGACGCACACGCATAGTCACACGCACAGTCAAACGCACACGCTCAGTCACACGCACACTCAGTCACACGCACACTCAGTCACACGCACACTCAGTCACACGCACACTCTCAGTCACATGCACACTCTCAGTCACACGCACACTCTCAGTCACACGCACACTCTCAGTCACACGCACACTCTCAGTCACACGCACACTCTCAGTCACACGCACACTCTCAGTCACACGCACACTCTCAGTCACACGCACACTCTCAGTCACACGCACACTCTCAGTCACACGCACACTCTCAGTCACACGCACACCCTCAGTCACACACACAATCAGTCACACGCACACTGTCACACGCGGAATTCACACTGCCTGACCCCCCCAGACCCCAACACACACTGACCCCCCCAGAGCCCCACACACACTGACTGACCCCCCCAGATCCCCACACACTGACCCCCCCAGACCCCCACACACAGTCACACGCACACTCAGTCACGCACACTCAGTCACACACACTCAGTCACACTCACACGCACACTCACAGTCACACGTACACTCAGTCACACTCACAGTCAGACGCACACGCAGTCACACGCACAGTCAGACGCACAGTCACACGTACACTCAGTCACACTCACAGTCAGACGCACACGCAGTCACACGCACAGTCAGACGCACACGCAGTCACACGCACAGTCAGACGCACACGCAGTCACACGCACACGCTCAGTCACACGCACACGCTCAGTCACACGCACACGCTCAGTCACACGCACACGCTCAGTCACACGCACACGCTCAGTCACACGCACACGCTCAGCCACACGCACACGCTCAGTCACACGCACACGCTCAGTCACACACACACGCTGTCACATGCACACGCTGTCACACGCACACGCTGTCACACGCACACTCTGTCACACGCACACTCTGTCACACGCACACTCTGTCACACGCACACTCTGTCACACGCACACTCTGTCACACGCACACTCTGTCACACGCACACTCTGTCACACGCACACTCTGTCACACGCACACTCTCAGTCATACGCACACTCTCAGTCACACGCACACTCTCAGTCACACGCACACTCTCAGTCACACGCACACTCTCAGTCACACGCACACTGTCACACGCGGAATTCACACTTAGTGCAAATAGCTAATACAGGGGATGTGTGCCGAGCTCACGCATTCTAAGTCAAATTTATTTGCGTTTTGTCATTGAGATTGTATTTTGATTTTTAATTAAAACATCACCAACACCAACACAAATACAATTTCTGTGACAAAAGTCAAAGAAGTTTCACTTACTATGCGCGTGCACAGCACACACAGCTTTTTTTTGCGTCTACCTCGAGCTGACGTGTTTTGTTGAATGCAACTTTCACGTACGCTAAGGTTGCGTTGCTCAGTGCATCCCGCTTAAGGGCAGAATTTAACGCAAACAGGGTAACGAACGAGCAAAGTTGGACTTAGAAAAAATTCCTGAAAAAAGTCAGTTTTAGAGCGCAAAGTGCCTGTTTGCGTGGCTTAGTGCATCGTGTTCAGCGCAACATCACGTTCTAAGAGCACTTTGCGCTCTAAAAGTGACTTAACGGAGCTTAGTACATGACCCCCTATGACTGTGTAACTCAAATGCAAGAGATGTGAACCAAATTCATAGAGAGGGAATACAAAGACAAACCAGCGCCCACAGTTTGGATAAAGTCCAATAAGTCCAATAAGTCCAATGGGGGAAATTCAATAGGTGCCCCTCCACACTGGCCATGATTAAGCACTACTAGCGAAACGTGCACGTCAGCAGAACTCCTAACTTAGGTGCAAGTACAGAGCCCTCTGACACAGACGCTGCTATTTAGAATCAATGACAGAGCAGTCAGTGTTGAGACTCAGTTCTTGCACAGTCTGTACTCCTGTATTACCCGATGGTCTAAGGGAGCCTTTCTTATAGGGATTATATATATCCTACTGACAAGTACATAGCAATTGTAGAGTATACTTACCTGTGCAGTTGCTCAATACCGTTCACTGTTACTGCAGAGAAGCTCCATTCAGGGCTAGCAAGGTATAGTTCCCATTTATAGCTGGTGAGCCCAATTATTATATTATATATATACATACTGGTGCTTTACATCACTACACTCTGCAGATTAACCCCTCATCCAGGGCTTTTCAGGTATAGCAATCAGTGTTTACATGGTGCTCTATGTCAGAGATTATGTTCATTTCAATCTACTGATCAAGTCAGTTCACAACCTTATATGGCTAAATAGCACACCCTTTTAGGTCTGGGGCAGATTATCAAGCAACTGCCTCCATTTGTCTATACGGTGTTCTATCTAGTCTATCACCTACTGCAGTTAGCAACAGGTCTTAGAAGTGCAGCACATTATACTATAACCATTACCGTGCATTACCAACTATAGCTATAGGTCCTACTAACATGACCTAGAGCTACCGTTTATGTACATCCTTAGGGCAGTACTGTTATACTGTTCATTTAACCTTAAGGCAACATAGATGCATTATTGTATCAAGATTAAAATGACACTCAATTGCTAACCATAGGCTGTGCAATCAACCCACCATTAGCAGTATCATTTCAATACTATTGCACCAAATGCACTACCAGTATATAATTTGGCATTCCATATAAGGATAGTAACTATAATCCCTCATTTTAGCTTTCTCCCAGGCTTCCCTAACTTAGGTGGCTGGGGGCTAGTGAACTCAAGCAACACTAAACAATAACTACCTACCTAGGGACTATTCTATCCCTTAGGTAATCAAGCGTAGTGATACAAAGTTTAATCCTATATTAATCCCCATTGTTTTAATATGTTTCTAATAAAGTCTAGTTTTAAATTTACACCATCATCTCAACACAGTGTATGAGTGCTTCACTGGGGTTCTTTTCTCCTTTGTTCATCATTCCTAATTGCCCCATTAGCACCTACACTCATCATTATTAACTCACCATTGCAAGCAGTAGCGGGGGGGGGGGGGGTTCTCTATAGTTTATTTATTTAGTTAGATCCTTTGGCCAGAGCATCATTATTATTGAAGTATTTAACTTTATACGTATTACCATATATGTTTTGTCAATTGGATGTAGCATTGGGCACTCCTGTCTTTTATCAGAATTACACTATTATTCTAGTAGGCAATTTTGTTATTCTCTTGATTGCCTCTCTAGCTTGGATAAGCTCCACATGTATTTTAACATTTACCTCAGATCTCTTTGAGGGTAGAATTGCTACATTGGTTAAGCACAGGAATTACATGTTGTACTTACAGTATTGCATGTTCTGGATTTTATGTTGCCAAAGTTCCACCAGGGATTGCTCTGTATACATTGTTGCAGTCTGTACATCTGTACATACTGTATCCACTGTGTTAGTTTACACTGAGGCTTATCATCCTTATCATCTTTCAGTCAACTGCAGCTTTACATTTATCTCTTGGGAGAGGTATATCGCTTTGTCCCCTCCCCTATAACTGGGATTACTGTGAGGTTTGTTTACCTTAGTGTATGTTTAGTTATACAAGAGCTCGCTATAGCCTGTGCCTTTTTATTCAAGCTATACACAGGAGCCTTTAGTATTACTATATTGTTTATTGCATATAATAGCATTTACAATGTTCACAGGAGACAGTCCACTATATGTTTTTTTTGTGTTTTATTATAGTCAGTCTGTTTTGTCCTTTTCAATTGCTTGTTCAACAAAATGTATAGTTTTTGTACCCACCTCAGAGTGCCCCATGTTGGAGTTTCTGTAAGCCCTTTATGTGGGGCTTACAATTTTCTCTTTTTGATAAAGGTGGGGTTGTGATCTGAAAGGTAAAGTTGGAGTTCATCCTTGAGCTCAAAGACTCGGCGAAGAATCTTTCCCCGTGATAACCATCTAACTTCTGTATGCAAAAGGAGGCTGTCATATTGTGAGCCCATTTCATTACAGAAAATGGAAAATAACCTGCTCTGTAAAGGTGGAGCTTTAATAAAATTCACTATTTTCATTGCATCGTTAAGAACTTCATTAGCTTCAGGCTCTAGCTTTTTTGCACAAGAGCTTGACGATGTATCATGCAATGTGTGAATTTCACAAGAGGTGCAATGTTTAGCACCTTTGCTCGGAAACCCTTCTTATGTCCCATCATTGCAGCTGCACCATCTGTACACATACCAACACAATTATGCCAGAGCAGATCATTGGCCTTAAAAAAAATTTCCACAACATTGCAGATATCTTCTCCCGTTGTGTGTCCTTCAAGTGATTTGCAGAACAACATTTGTTCTAGGATTTCACCTTCATAACAATATCGAACAAATACGATTAGCTGTGCCATGTTAACAATATCAGTGCTTTCATCCAGTTGGATTGAAAACGGAACACTTTGCTGAATTTGCATTAATAGTTGTGTTTCAATGTCTTTAGATAAATCTATAATACGTCTCTTTACTGTGTCACAAGATAACAGTATCGTTTTTAAAGCTTCAGCATATTTGCCACCATGCATAATTTCGCATATCTTTATTGCAGCCGGAAGTACTAATGTTTCACCAACATTATAAGGCTTCATTGTCCTTGCAATGAGTTGAGACACTTCATAAGATGCCCTCTGAGCCTTTGACGAAACTGTCACATATTTATTCATGACACTTGCACTTGCCTTCCGTGATTCTTCATCTTTATCTTTGTGTTCCGGATGCCTGATAACCAAGTGGCATGTAAGTTTTGTTGGTTTCATACTGTCGTTGGCCAAGATATCAGAACATAATATACACTGTGGTCGTTGCTCATGATTAATCATTATCCAAGAAAATCCAAGTTTAAGATATTCTTCTTTATATTTTCTTTTTTGCTACTTGAAGATTCCAGTTGCACATTTGAACATTCTGCTGTTTGGTATTTTCAGCAATGTTGTGTAACTTTTGTACTTTTTTGGATGGACCATCATTTGATGAGGTAGCAGTTGTAGCATTTACACCAGCCTTTAAAAGCCACTTATCCATTTTATGGGAGAAAATATATTTAACTAACTGTTAACTGTAGCAAAAGTTTGACTCATCCGGAGCTGCAGATGATGCTCCAATTAGATCAGGCGATTAAGACCGTGGCTATATAAAGAGAAAAAACTGATATAGCCCAACACTGTATGATATCATATGTGACAATCACAAGTAGATTCTCCTGATCCCCTTTCTCCCTTCCCTCCTCATCTTCTCTCATCCCCTTTCTATTGACATCAATAGAACCATGCTGCAAATGCATTCTTTAAAATCTTATCACTTACTTATACAGTAATTATGGTTTGTTCTTTTATAGCACTGTTAGTTTACGTAGCGCTTTACAGAAATTTTGCAGACACCATCCCTGCCCCATAGAGCTTACAATCTATGTTTCAGGTGCCTGAGGCACAGGGAGATAAAGTGACTTGCCGAAGGTCACAAGGAGCCAACAGCAGGAATTGAACCAGGTTCCGCTGCTTCAAGCTCAGGGCCAATGTCAGTGTCTCATTGAGCCGCTCCTTCTCCCAGACTTAACAACATTAATTATTATCCCGTGTAGCCCTTGTACCCCCTGGGTACTGAAAGTACAAATGCTGCTATTACCAGTGTGGCTAACAGGAGGCCTGAACCTCCGCCACTGGGAGCCTGGGATACTCTTATGCACGGTGCAGCGCCTCCACCGATAAGGGATCCCAGCGTGTGGGAGTATTCCCTCACCGGAATCCAACATACAAAGTAAATGCACACAGTTGTATATAAACAGTATTTACTAGGCATGTATGTTGCATATACCATAACACATTCTCCACATATATCTTATTGCATCACCCCACATAATCTCTCCCCTTTGTCCTTCCAGTAATAACGTGCCTGGGCACTTAACCCCTGAATCTCCACAAGCAAGTCCCTCCCCAAAGAGAGTGTGTGTGGGATAGAGTGCTTCCCTGTGTTGGGGCCCGGTGGTGCACTTAGAAATACCTCCCTGGTCATAGTTCAGACAAGGATAACAATGGAGGAATCCACAGATCAATGGCGTGGTTCTGCGCTTCAATCTGCTGCTATCCTCCCGCTTGTATACTTGGGCGGATGCCTCTGGAAGAGCTTCCCGACTGGAGTGTACCCCTGTAAATAGTCTCTGTCTTGGCTATCTGAACAGTCTCCTCTGCAACAGGCTGCACTTCCCTCAGGCAATGTCCTGCAGCATGTCTCACACTATTGCTATAGTGGCAAGGGTCCCTAACATAGGGCCTTTCCCTACAGCATACACATGGAGTACTTCTACTGTTGCTCAGGGGACTAACTGGGCCCTTGGGGGTTACCTCTGGCCTAGTCCCTGGAGCACAGCTCCATGGAAACTACCTGTACCTTCAAGGTCCATGTCTTGACTGCCTGCTTCCTGTCTCAGCATGCAATACTCTTTCCTCCCTTCCAGGAGCAACACAGCCATCCCATTGGTTGTGGTGAGTTACATGGCAGCCTCTCCCTATGCAGCATGGGAGTTGTAGTCTGTCTGTTACCTACTTAACATTGGGACCGCGTGCACATAGGACACTGCGCATGCATAAATCTAATGGCTGTCGCGGGGTTGCCCTGCGCATGCGCGAACCAGCACAGCCCCAATCTACCTATCCGCCGCTTCTGCGCATTCGCAAACCTTCGCGCATGCGTGCGCACTCACGACATGGCGGCGCACTGCGGCAACATTCCCCTTTATCGGAGGTAAGGGGGAAATGGGAGAGGGGGGGGAAAGGGGGGTGGGGAGGTTTCGGAAACGGGAGAGGGGGTGGGGGGGGTTAAACCGGAGGGGACCTGGCTACACCCGCATAGACTGTAAAGTATCTGTAGAACTGCAGGGTTATACTGTAGCAACCAGAAGACAGTAGGATAGGGATAAGATAACCATGAATGCACTAAAATCTCAATGGGACACAGAGTAATGTTGGCAGTATTACAAAGGAGTTGGTGATACTCTTCCTCGCTATGCTGGTAAGCATTATTAGCTCATTAAATGTAACAGCTGAACTTTGGACCTGTCAGGCTACAGATAATGAAATCAGGTGACCTCATGTGTATTAAGGCTCTGGTTAAAATAAAAATAAATTAATAATTTATAAATGATACCATACCATGCAGGAATTAGAACCCATGACCCTTCCCATTGCTAGTAGCAATTCTCTAGCTGCTACACCACAGGGTTTATTGTGCTGCCTCTACAGGAAAAGGCGTTTGGCTATTGTTCTTTGCTTTGGGGAGAAGTTATTGTTTGGTAATATTGGTGCAGGAATTTCGGGAACAAAGGCCAATAGTACCTTTCGGACAATAGTTCAATAGGTTTTTGAATTGTGTTTGGAAGAGTTGGGTGTGTGCCCAAATATCATTTAGAATTAGTGCAGCGACAGAAGGGGCCCAACTTGAACTGCAGGAGTGGGAAGTTAGGCAGTTAGAAGGATTTGAATCATAGAGGTATAAAACTTATGCTTGTACATATTTGTTGAATGAGTATTTATTTAGCTTGGGTTTATTCTTTTATTTCCTCACCCCCTATTTAATTATGTATGGCACCACCATTGGTGTGGATTATCATCCATTCATTTATTTACTCGGCAGCTAAAGGAACAGAAAGAAGGCCTATGGTAGGAATCTTGATGTGAATGCACCCAGGGTCAGATACAGGGATATTAGGGGTTTATTTTGGACTCTGGTATTTCCTGAAGTTATTTGCATACAGAGATTAGTACTGTAAATGGTTCTGTTATTTTAGAGGTATACGAGGGAGGACATTTTTGGGGACAATTTAAAACAATAGAATTCATAAATATGATAAAACAGAATTTAGTTAGATACTTGGTAGTAATTTAAAAAAATAGTCTTAGTATTGTCGGAAATAATCCCTAGTTTTTTTTGGGAGGTGTGCATTGGAAAGGTGTAGGAAAAAAGTGAATGCTACGATTTCCTGTTTTGTACGCAAAGTAGGTGGGGTGGTGGTGAGACACAAAGAATAGGAACTTGCTGTGAAAAGATGGTATACATTTCAATTGTATTGGGTTAGATACATTATATTCAATGTAGGTTTGCAGGATGGAATTGAGAAGCTATTGAATTTGAGGCACTGAGTCTATTTCAGGGTTGAAATGTACTTGCTGGTGGCAGGATGTCCTTGCCAATTCTATGCAGTTAAGGTGGGCAATTGAGTTTTTTGCCCTATATGGGCTTGGGAAGGTAGAGACAATGCATGTAGTTTTGCGGCTCAGTTTTCTTACATGTCCACAGGCATTCAAGCCAAGGGCAGACTGGCCAGTGGGGCAAAGTGGTAATTTCATCTGGGCCGGTCAGATTTGAAAAATTTGGGCCGGTGCAGAGGAGAAAAACGGTGTGCCACACTGTGCATTCTGACCAGTTGATGGTGCTGCAGAGCTCAGCAGCTCCTCTCCCGGGCTGCATGCAGTGTGCTGCTGGTAATGGTAAGTAAGTATGTTTAAGTGTCTGTGTGTGTGATGCATGGATGTGTATGTGTGTGTTTGATGCATTAATGTGTGTATGATGCATGGATGTGTGTGTATATGATGCATGGAGTCTGGTGCGTGCATCTGTGTATGGTGTCTGTGTATGGTTTCTGTGTATGGTGCGTGCGTACGTATATGGTGCATGTACAGGTAAACCCCGTTATAACGCGAATCGGTTATAACGCGGTTTTCACGTGGCTCCCGTTTAAAAAAAAAAAAAAATTTTTTTTTGCACACTGCACACACACTGCACACACACTGCACACACTCCCAGCACTCACTGCACTCACTGCACACACTCCCAGCACACACTCTACACTGCACACACTGCACACACTACACTGCACACACTGCACACACTCTACACTGCACACACTCTACACTGCACACACTACACTGCACACACTGCACACTCTACACTGCACACACTGCACACACTCTACACACTCTACACTGCACACACTGCACACACTCGAAACAGATATCTCTCTTAGACAGGTAGGTCCCCCACAGACCCCAGCACCTTAACCCCTTGAGTGCCACAATGAACACCTTAACCGCTTGAATGTCAGTGCAGAGCAATGAGTGCTGTCTCTCTCTCCCTCCCCTGACACGCATGGGGTTTAATGTACCTACCTACAATAAAAAAAAAACTCACACCCGCACTGAAGTCATATCCCCTCTGTTACAGCCATATTAACCCCTCAGAGGATGAGACTTCCAGTGAGGGAAGCACACCCCTCTTCCCCCTTTAGTCCTTATCTCTCCTGACACAGGGAGGTGGTGATCAGGACCGGTTCCTTGCTCTGGTGTCCTTCCTCCCTGCGGCTGCATGTCAGGACCGGTGTGCGGGTCTCCCCCTCCCTCCCCGGTACCTAGAGGATAAGACGCTGGAGCAGCGCACCCACTCACTGAGGTCGCACATTGCCTGGTTGCCGGGGTCCCTCTCCTTCTCCCTCTCCACGTGGTAGGGGTAGAGGGCCAGCAGGATCCCCAGCGCGCACACCGCGTACCGGGCCCCGCTCTCCCACTGGCACAGACACTCTCAGCACGGGCGCCGCCATCTTAACCCCCGCTATGCCGTGGAGGGCCGGTAGGTGTGGGGGCCTGGGGGGGAGGAAATGGATGCCGGTGGTGGGAGGACTCGCCGTTGCTAGGGGACGTGTAGGGCTTCCGGCCACCCCTTCCTTCCTTCCCTCCTCACTCCCTCCCTCCCGATGAGGCGCGCAGCGACCATTTTTAAAAACAAATTAGCGCGACCCCGTTACTAGCGCGGTGGTCTCGGGGTGGACCCCGAGGACCGCGCTATAACAGGGTTTACCTGTATCTGGTGTGCGTGTGTATAGTGTGTGGACCACCTGACTCTTGGGCCGGTTGGTTGGGCTTTCCCACTGGGCCAAAATTTGCCAGCCAGCCCCTGATTCAAGCCAGTGGCTGGCATATTGTTAAAACCTTTTTTTAATATGTTACTTTTATGGATGGCAAGGAGTTTGTTTCATAAAATGCTGTGGTCATATTCATCCAAATGATGAGCCTGTCCAATTATTTATCATTTGGGTGGGACGGTCTGGAATCTTGGGGATGGAGGAATTCCACAATCGTATTTATTTCTATTGAAATGTGTTATATTATTCCCAAGGAAAGTACTCTGATTGATAGGGCTGTTTTGAAAATATTTTTGGAGACATTACCCTTTTAAATTCACTACAGAATAAGTAAAACAAAATCTAATTTATGATAACTACTTATAACTCTGTGACCTAAAGATAAAGTATACACATCTGTAGTGTGTGGAGCTCTATAGACAAATACCACATGCTTGCTTGAATGTATAGCTACTGAGCATTCTGTTACACGCATTAATGGTAGTTTTCACCCTAATTAGTAGGCCATGAAGCATATCACTGAATTCTTTACCTTGCTAGTACAGAATGTTAGAACATTATAGGCATCGCTTTTATTCAAACTAATTTGCTAATTGGTGTCATCAGTCAAGATACTGTAATGAGTGCACGTTTTCTAAGTTAGGAGAAAACTGTTAGAATTCTGATTGAAAATAGACATTTGATTAAAGAGGGCACCGCTTGCTATCACTTCACTTGCACTGGATTTGGCACAGTTTTCTACTTTACCATCACAAACGGTACTGTTTACACAACTAGTTCAGACTTAATACCGACTTCAAACTGTGCCATTTCTGTAAAATCACACAAACCACATTTATAGGAGTAATACCCATGACATAAGCACAAATAGTGGAAAAAAGAATACTGAAACGTAACATTTATTCAACATCTAAAAGCAAAGCAGTCTAGAGTTAGAGAGAGGAGTGTAGTGATAGTTTAGTGATATGTGGGGATTGCATTAGCATCTTAATGATCTTTATTTATTTTCTTACCATCTAACTATTTACGATTCTTGCAGTTAGAGTGACTTCTGACTATTAATGCAGTGGATGTCGCCCCTGCTTTTTCTGACTGACCACCTAGCATTACTATAGCAATCAAATAGGCAGAAGTTTCAGGAGTGTCCACCACAAACATCAATGAATATAAAACAGAAGCATCTGACATACTATTTGCACTGTATCTCTTAACTTCACAGGGAGCCCAGTTTGTTTGTGTGTCAACCGCTGAGTTTATCTCAGCTCTCACAACTTAAGAAATCAGCATTCCGTACAGCACTTAAAAAAATTACTGATTAGCTTTAAAGAAAATGAATTACCAAAGCTGCCGGGCGATCTGTTCTTTTGTCATCGATCAGCAAATATCCTGCTCTGGGTTCACATAATGGTTGCACCCGAATCAATCCTTAAGTCAGGTAACCTTATATTACTAAAGTAACATTGTCTACTGCTACAGCTTGCAGCTCAGTCACAGTCTCCTGCTGGGCAAACTGCAGCACGTTCCTATTTGTGAAAATTTGTAACCAAATATCTTGCACTGCTTCGGAGGTGTGTTAAAACTTGCTATAGTAGCAGCCAAAGGATGCTCAGTATATTAAAACTCATTAAACATGGCATTAAGTGTTGCTTTTTTTCTTTTAAATCGAGTAGTTATCATCTAATACTACATAAGTGATTTATTAAAAAAAAAAACTATATAGGATATTTAATGTTTTGCTGCTTTAAGTTACTACCTGTCTGTTAGAAAATACTGTACTGTTTCAAATTTTGGTTGTTACAATTAAGCAACATTGCTTGCAGCTCTCTATAGTGTGATTACACTGTGTTTCTCAGTGCTATATTAAGGGGCAGGCTGGACGGGCACCGACCAAAAGGGCCGCCACAAAAACAACAGAGGCCAGTTTGTGCCCGGCCGCATTGTCTTGTCGGCGGTGCGCAGGACTGACAGTACTGCGCACTGCATTGCCACTACTACGCAGCAAAAGGTAGGGCACCTCACATGATGAGAGCATGCTGACCTATTAGGCTCACTAGGTGGCTGTGGTAGTCTGGGTAGGGTTTGCTAAAGATGTGCTCCTCCATCTCCTCTTTCCCTCTGAGCTGCATTAACCTCAGACTCTAGGACATGCTGAGCATGCTGAGCATGTCCAAGAGGCTGAGGTGGATAATGCAGCTCAGAGGGAAAGCAGAGATGGAGGAGCGCACCTTCAGCAACTTCTACCCAGACTACTGGCACCGCCATTTGTGAGCGTGCGCACACAGAAGACATTCACATTCACAGAAGACACATTCACAGAAGACATTCAGCTTGTTCGCCAGCAGTCAGGACACGTTTTTACATTTGCAGCGGTGCGTGAGAAAATAAAAAATATGTCCTGGAGTTGCTGGCGGCCAGTGTTGTATCTGTGCGCAAGCTCACAAATGATGGTGGTGCCGGTAGTCCGGATAGAGATTGCTGAAGGCTCTCTCCCCTCCGCTTCCCCTCTGAGCTGCATTATTCTCAGCCTTTGGGACATACTGGGCATATACAAGAGGCTGAGGATATTGCAGGGGAAGCGGGATTGAGGAGCGCACCTTCAGCAACCCCTATCTGGACTACTGCCACCGCTATTTGTCAGCCAGAATGCTTTCATCAAGTGAGGTGCCCCGCCCAACCATACCATGTAGTAGCGTCAACGCAGCACGCAGTACTGACAACACTGTGCGCCGCCTATACTAATATGCAGCAGAACACTTCACATAGTAGTGTCGGTGAGTAGGGGTGCCACATTTTGTGTCTGTCCAGGACGCAATAAAGTCACGTCCGGCACTGGTATTTCTGACTAATAATTAGATGACTATTGGCCGGATACATCAAGCTGTGGTCACCTAAAGATTGCGCCCCAAAAAGTGCCTTATTTTTTTCATGCAATACTTCAATGTTGCGCTGCCAATAATAAAGCACTTTTTTAAGATCAGTTAAAAGCATCAAATACGAGAAAAAAGAGGCATAATACCACATTTTTAGATAAAAAAAGCGATACATGAAGTTGTCCCTATTCTCCCTATGTATATACTGGCCATTAAATACAGTACATACACAAGCTAAAGTAAACACACCTGAAATAGATGATAGAATATTTCCTGTAACACATTACAGTACATATTAACCCGGTAGTTGCCCATGACTTGCTCACCACAAAGGGCTATAAAGGGGTTCATATACACATAAAATTACCCTACCTACCCCCGTTGCCCACTGTAAGAGGCAGGTGCAGATGTACGCACAAGGAGTCAGATTTGGGGAAATTAAAACATGGCTTTATTCAGCCTGTCCCTTTAACAAGGCAAAGCATACAAAAAGAAACAAAATAAACATACATCTATCCCTGTGTAAGGGATAACTCACTTTCCAGTCCCTCTCTACAAGACTGGGTGGAAAAGCCTCTTACCAGTCTATCAACCCAAAGTCTCAAAAGGTACTTCAATGCAGGTGGTCTTTCATGTCAGTCTCCGGAGTCTGGATAGTTGTCTGCTTGAGGGTCAAGCCTCTGCCAGGGTCCTGTGTCCTCTGTGTCCAGACATAGATGTCTGGTCCCCTGGTGTCTTGCTGTCCACACACAGTCCTCTTGTGTGCTCAAAACCTCTTGGGTGCAGTTTCAGCAGGAGTTTTAAACCTGTCTGATTACTAGGTGGAGACTGGTTAATTGTCTAGCTGCAATTAACCAGCTCCCTGCTGGTTTCTCAGACTATTGAGGCTTTGTATTGCAGCATCAGTGAGAAAGGGTTGCTTTCCTGTTAAACTCACCTTAATCCCATGCAATGCTTTACAAACCACTAAGGTAACCAAGGGGTTAACCCCTCCTGCTATCCCCCTTGGAGGCCTAACCACCCTCTCTGGGGCCACTACTCCACAGCAAACTTACCCCCACTCCACAAGACCAATGCCAAACATCCCCATTAGCCAAATGTGACTATTATTGGTTTTGGGCATTAACTAAAAAAATATACACATTTAATAAATAATAACAAGAACATTAAAAATAAATATTACACATAAAAGGATTGTCACTGTGGATAACTAAGCCCTCTCAATGGAGAGCCTATATTAGCCATTGGCAATAAATGGTAACCTGTACAAAATATATATATCTACAATATTAAAAAACATTAATAATCCCCCTTAATTTCCTTGGTGGCAAACCACTATGGTAATGAAGGGGCTATCCCCTTCTGCTACCCCCCAGATGGCTTAAAGACCCACCCTTGGGCAACTAATCCCTACCCCCTAAAAGAGTCCCCCCCACAGAGTAATGGGCAATAGCACTATTAGCCAAATCTGCCTAATAGGACGTTTGCACATTTAAAAGCATAAAAATATACAGTGCACAAAACAAAATAGACATTACGATACATCATAACATAATATATACTAAGCCATTAAATCAATTGATTGGCCCTGTGCCTACCAAATCCCTCAATGGGGACCCAGATTGGCATAATGTCAATCAATAAACACCCAAAATAAATAAAAGTGCTTACCCCTGCTGGATTAAGGCCTTCCTCCTCATCCATATGGGTACCTGCACAATAATCTAATAAAGGGCAGATGCCCAACCATAAAAATCAAACCGAAAAACAATAAAAAAATCAAAAGCTGTTGAAATAGATCCATTCCCAAAGACCTTCTTCCAATCCGATGACATCCTGGATAAAGGATGATGGATCCTCAACTTGACACAAAGCAATTGATCATCTGTTGATACAGTAGAAGAGCCCTTCTTTCTTCTTCTTTTCTTCCCTCAGATATTGCTTGTAGCTCTTCATCCTGTCAAATGAGACATACCAGCCCTTATATAAGTTCTGTGACATCTCATTTCACAGTCACATGGTACATTCACCAATCCTATTGGTTGATGTACCATGTGATCAGCCATCCATTTGGTTTAAAATGACCTCTCAACCAATATTGATGATATCACATGGTACATTAAGCAACCGGATTGGTTGATGTACCACGTGATGCCTTCCCTTTTTTGGGTGCTGTGACATCAACCTTAAAAGGGAGAAATGTGATTCCTTCCCCTTAAGGTGATGTCACAGGACTCATAAAATAGAAGGAATCACAGGGTACATCAACCAATATACTTTGGTATACTTTGGTAACCACAAGCATCAAATGGGTTAATATTATTTATTCAATAGGTTTCTCTAATAATACATATTACAGAAGCCTATGATATGATAGAAATATGATGGTGATGAGGGTTAATTAACACATTATTAACAGCTGTGTTAATTGTGATTTTGAAAATAACCAGGAGAATAAACGGAGCACTACCCAATGCAAAACGACAGAGAGATGAGTTTCCCAATAGTGATAAAAAAAATAGCAATTTTTTTTTACCTTGATAAGGAGCCCTTAGGGGCTTGAAACATGTTGGTTTTGGGCTTATAGCCTTTATTCCATTGGGACCTGCAGATTGGTCATGCCGTGAAGTGACTGCAGGCTTTTAATCTTTTGGCCAAAGGGTGTAACTAAATGACCCTTACTCATGAGCAGGTAAGCACTGAAGTATTGTACTATATGTTGTGTCATTTTGTATGTTGTGCTGGCCTTTCTGTTTTTGTTAGCCTTTATTCCATGATCATATAAATTTGCTATGGTTTTATCACTATTGGGATACACATCTCTCTGTCCTTTTGCATTGGGTAGTGCTTCATTTTTTCTCCATTTATTTCCAGTTTTACCTTCAGCGGATTGCACACCAGGTACCTCAGGACACCAGGATTTTTATTTTGGACTCTGAAAGGTCACGTGAGTCACATAATATATCCACACTGATATTATTCAGGACCTGACCCTTATTTTATACACGCAATTCTTCTGGACACAAGTCTGTGTTTGCATCTTCACTGAAGCATGTGAGATCATTCCAGTTAGGCGGGTGGGTTAGGATACTTACCTGTTATATATTCTACATCAGTTACCGGACAGGTACCATGCACTGATATCTTCAAACACAATTCAACTAATCTGTCCAGGATTCTCTGAACACCGCACAGTTTTTTGGAACTTAATTTTGATTTTGGATGAATATCACAACCGGTAAATTATTAATGCAATGTTGATGAATCCCATCTTAATATTGCAGTAATAACGCTCATAATTATTATTATTTTTTTTTTTTACCCGGTGGATAGTAACACCACTTTTACGGAGTTTGATGTATCCGGCCCTATGTTGGATACATACGACCCCTCTATCAGTACAGTACATCTACCCCTACCTGTTTTTAATAGTATGTATATTTTGCTGTACTGTATGTATTTTAGATGTTGAATAAATGTTACGTTTTAGTATTTTTTTTCTCAATGGGTGTGCTCCTACATGAACTTCTGTGATAGGTATTATTTCTGTATACCTATGAATGTGGTGTGTGTGAGTTGTATTCTCTGTTCAATTAGTTGAGCAGTTTTCTTCCCTGTTTTGTTTTCTGTAAAACCAGGATGATTTTAGAAACTCATTCTACTTTGTAAAGGAGTACAGTATCAATTCTGACATAAACGAGGAATGTCATTTAAGGGTCAAAAAAATAAAAGGAATAATAGTTACATTACTTTGGAATTCTTCCCTCATATTTTAGCAAACTTGGGTTGTGCTCTGTAGGAACACAGCTCTCATTTATCACTCCTTTTTCATGCCTTTTCACAGCTGGATGTTTAAATCCTCTTTCATAGTTCATTAGACAACCATCCTGAAAGGAAATATGTCAGAAAGTTTGGATTTACTCGCGACACTTATTCTTTAGAGAATTGGACTATACAAACATGTTATGCACTCTAAAGAAATTCAGCCAGATTTGGGCAAGAGCAGTGTCATTTGTGATTATGGAAAGTGGTTCAGAAACACCTGGATTCAAGATTTATGAGCACATGTAAATCCTAAAAGCCCCAAGGTTTTATGGGCCTGTAGAGGAAAGACAGGAACTACATTAACACTTGTTAGTGTAACAGTTAATGGATTGCTTCAGTTCAAAAGAACTTAAATGAATGTCAAATAATAAAGAGACGAGAGAATACTTTCCAAGTTTGATTCATATTTTATACACTATAAATCAATGTTTGCACTGACTAATATTCTTACAGCTTCAAAACAGTAAAAATATATTTTTATACTTCGGATTATGTTTTTTTTTTTTTGGTAAAGTTAAAACAGACATACCGTACAGTGTCGATTTTGACTTTTTACAACTCCCATATGATATGATTGGTAATGTGAACAATATATATTATAAACCATGACAGCTAGATTCCTTCATTGGGATTGTGAACGAGAAAGTTTTTGTTTATATTAAAGTTTGGTTCACTTGTAAGTGAATCAATGAAACAGTATGGCTCTCAAATAAATGAAAACGTTTAAGTAAATCTTAAACCTACTTTTTGTAAATTCCAAATTAGGGGTCATTCTTCTGTGAGACCCCCACTTCTAAATAAAGTTAAATTTTTATCACTGGAAATTTAAATGGCAACAAGAAATGGTGGCAATAATCTTTAAACACATACAATTTCCAAAACACCAGGTGCGTTCCATTACTGTAGATTAGCACTGTTGATTGGCTCAATTGCAAAGGTATTGATAGCAGCACTTTTTAGTTAGGGAAAAACCACCAATCTTAACAACGTGGGATTGCTTAATTTCTTGTTGTTTTCTCAGTAACTGCCTTGTTTCATCAGATATTTTCTTCTCCTGTTCTCTGTTAGCAATTCCTCCACATTTTTCATACATGTCGGAAAGAGTATCCTCCTGCATCTTGAGCATTCTGAAGTGATTTGTCTAGTTGAAATTCTTTGCTGTTATTTTTCAGATGGTTGATTTTGATTGTTTGTGTTTTTTTAAATCAGTTTTCTTCTTGCCATCTTCTTCTTCACATGTACGTAATTTACAGGGAGCCAATCAATGATCCCTTCTTCGGTTAATATAGTTAAGGACAGTGCAGTCGCCAATCACATGTTTCTAATTAGCTGGGATATGCAGTAGTCAATTTTATTCTTTGTTCCATTTCATGTCCATTTACTAAACGAGAGAAGGAGAATAAAAGGGTATGTGCGCTTAAAGATTAAATAGTTCATTCAATGGTGGCGAAGTGCATACTAATTTAATCCTTAAGCCTCGGATATAGTAGGTGCGCGACGGAGCGCATGGCGTCACATGCGCCTGCTGCCGAGGCGATCCATGGCCTGTGGGTTGTGGAGGAGGAGACAATGCGTGCGCCGTCGCGGTGACTATGAACACGGCCTTACAAAACCAGGGGTGATATAAATGATACAAATAGAGTTCATGTGTGTAGCTAAATAGAAAAGAATCATGCCAAATCTCGTGCTTAAAAGATATATTTAGTGTGTAATAGTCGAAATATGAACCAGCCTTAGGTGACTATATGGCGGCATCTTGCCATCAGAGATGGGAACGGACCAAGATCTAGTGAAACATGCTTCTGTTTAATATGCTTTTATTATTCAAGTGCTATGTAAGTGTAATACTTACCTCACTGTATTTGTTTATGTTAATAACACTAAGGCATCTTTTGTCTTTTTTTTCACATCTATTTTCTATTTGGATTCCCTTTGAACTAGGAATTCAAGAGATAGTAGATTTTTGAAGTGAAACTTCTTTAGTGGCACCTCTGATGGGATAAAACTGGATAGATGGGGGGGCGAAATGTTAAACGGAAGTGACGTCACGTAATGGACGCCGCTCCGCTCACACGCCCCCCCCCCTGTCACATGTGGCGCCGCTCCTAATCGCCGCCGCACCCCTCACCCTCCCACACACCCACACCTAGTTGCTCACATGCGGCGGCGATAGCCGCCGCTCCTAACTGCTACGGCGCCGCTGTTCCGCCGCCCGCTGCCATGCCGCGCGCCACGCATGCGCAGAAGTGGCTGGCAGCGGCGCCGTTCCCCGCCCACTGCCATGCCGCGCGCCACGCATGCGCAGAAGCAGCTGGCAGCGGCTCCTGGGAATAGGGTGGTTTGAGCGCGCCGTGCCGGGGGGGGTGGGGAAGGGGGGAGCTTGAGCGCGCCGCCGGGTTGTGGGGAAGGCGGGAGCTTGAGCGCGCCGCCGGGTTGTGGGGAAGGGGGGAGCTTGAGCGCGCCGCCGGGGGGTGGGGAAGGGGGGAGCTTGAGCGCGCCGCCGGGGGGTGGGGGGGTATCTGCTCAGAAGACTCAGACTGAGCCCCCCGGGTCCGCAGCTCCGTCGGGGGTGGGGGGAGTCAGGAGAGAGGGGGCAGGACACAGACAGAGAGACATACGGTACACACAGAGAGATACACATACACTGACAGACACGCACACACTGACAGACACGCACACACTGACAGACACGCACACACTGACAGACACGCACACACTGACATACACACATTGACTGACACACACATTGACTGACACATACACACAATTACACACACACACTTACTCTGACGCACACACACACACTGACTGACACACACACACACACACACTTACTCTGACGCACGCACACACTCTGACGCACGCGCACACACTGACGCGCGCACACACTGACGCACGCACGCGCACACTCTGACACACACTGACACACGCACGCACACCCCAGTGATGTACCGAACACCGCCCCTGAATGATGTGCCTATTCCTTCCCCCCCACTGTGAGCTCCCCCACCCGCTCAACATTCATGATGCTGGTACTGCTGCCAATAAACACATACACACACACTGACGCATGCACACTTTGACGCACGCACACTTTGACGCACGCGCACGCACACTGACTGTCACACATACGCACACACACTGACTGACACACATACACTCACTGACCGACACAGAGAGACATTCACACAACACAGAGAGAGAGAGACATACACTGACACACACACACACACACACACACACACACACACACACACACACACACACACACACACACACACACACACACACACACACACACACACACACACACACACACACACACTGACTGACACACACACACACACTGACTGACACAAATACACACACTGACTGACACACACACACAAACAAACACATACATACTCACTGACTGACACACTGACACATGTGTGCCGAGCACGCGCATTATAAGTCAATTTCTGTGACAAAAGTGAAAGAAGTTTCACTTACTATGCGCGTGCACAGCACACACAGCTTTTTTTATATAGCTAATTCTATCAATCTGTCTCTACTGTTAAGGTGGTTGATTTCATGGTAGAAATCCTCCACTCATTGTCTGTATCACTTGAAATTGGTTACACTTTGATAATTTTCAGTTTGTACCTCTTTGTTATTTGAATGATGATTCTGGCTGATTTTTCTGATGAGCTTTTACACTCCACTATATTGTTTATCCCTTTATTGTAAATTATGAAGTATACTCCACTGGTTATTCAAATTTTTGTACCTCTGAAATACAATAGGTGTCTGCTTTTGAACTTAATGAACCTTTAATCTTTTCTTCTTACTTCACTAAGGCCAACAATATTGCATTCAATTTTTTCAAGCTGTTCTTACAGTTCTTGCACTGCTGTTTTACTGGAAAGTCAGGCAATTGTAGGTAGTAAGGTTTGAGGCCTCAACTTGCCATGCCGGCATCAACTGCATGTTGGCAAGTAATTTGCCAACTTTTGCCGGGTAAATTGTTCAACCTGACAGTACTTTGCATCTTCTTGAACACCTATTGCTACTGTACCTTCATGCCACTTTCAGGAAGTGAAATAAGGATTTTAGGGAATGATATATATGTAGCGCACTTTCCCCCACCCCCTTGGGGAATGTGTGGCTATGGTATGTGTTCTGCAATACCTGTGGCTCACAGGAGGTCTGAGCCTCCGCTGCAGGGAGCCTGGTGTGTAACCTGGTAAGATATCCTTCAGCGCCTCCACCTGTAACAGATTCTACTGTGTGGAATTACCCGTTATAGGACCTGTATACAAATACTTATACAATAAACACACACTGAGTAAAACATAAAATAACAGGATTACTATGGAATGATAGTATGGCTACTGGTTACTGCCCACCCACCAAGCCTCACACAGGCATAACCACCCACCCAGTGTCCCACACACTTGTACACAGTCCCCACAGTACCTGATGGTTCCTTCTGGCACCCAGCCCCTCTAGTGTCCACAAGGATATAACCCCTCACTCTTTTATGTGGTCAGTGCTGCCACTATAGTGTTTGTTGGTGCACTTGTGCGTGGGGTACCTGCCGGGTGCGTCCACACCCGGGTGTGCTGCGACCTGCGATGGGGTACATGGTCCCAATGATGATCCGCGACTCCGTTGCTTCCGTGTGGGGTGGTTCCCACGTGGGATGTCCACCTCAAGGATAGTTTCTTCCATGGGGTGGTCTGGTCCCAGACCACCAAGAGAGAGGATGCTACTGTGTCCTGGCTGTGTTCCTCACTACAAACTACAGGGGTAGTGTCACTATCTAAGGACCTGCCCCTGCAGCAACCACAATCTAGTGGGTCTCAGGGCCTACCTCGGGCCTAAGGGGATCAAGCTAGGCCTCTCAGCCTTTACCTCACACTACCTCTCAGCCTCAGCTCCTTTTGTACTGGTGTGGCAGCAACCTCGTGAAAAGTATTTATATTCCCCTTGCAGGGAAGCTGCAGCCCTACTGGCTGATTCGTGCCATGTGTCCCTTGCCCCTATGCATTATGGGGCTTGTAGTTCCCCACGGAGCCTACTCTAGCCATTGCACCTTGCACGCCTGTACTGCGCATGCGCGGCATCTCGCGCATGCGCAATGAAAATACAAGATGGCGGCGCCCTGCACAGGGAGCCGCCGGAACCCTTTGCGAGCCCGTTGCTGCTCTGATGCTGCTGGCATCTGCTGCATACTCTGCACGTTCCCCCGCTGTAGTTGAGGTAAGCGAGGGAACCGGGGGCCGGGGGACCCTGCTATATATATATATCTTCATCATCATTCTTCAGCCGTTGTTGCTCCACTATAATAGAAAAGTTGGAGAACGCACTGCCTGATGAGATGCTAAGACTGTAACTAATGTGAGGGAGGTGTGCTATGGGACTGAGCACACAAGCAAATACATATAGAGAAAGAATCCCTGTAAACAAGCACTCTTCCTCCACTGCAGTCATGTGGACGGACGTTCACAGAGGTACACAATTAGGAGGCTTTATAATGAGAAATTATAATAGGCTTTATTGTGCCTGTTCCTTTTCATCAGGAAATTATCCAAACACAGGGGGGGGAACAAAGCTTCCATTCACTTGGGAGTATTTCTAGTGAAATCCTATGCAATTAGTTCACATCTCCCTTAGTCAAGCAGTTCTCGCCGCCCCAAAACACATAGCATGAAAATAAGCAGATATAAGGAGTCTCTTAAGAATAAAAGTCTTATCTGTTTCTTGGAGGGAAAATCTCACTTCCTGGTTCAGCTTCAGGTGCAGTAGTTTTCCCTGTGTCTTGAATTCAGCTCTGCTGTGCAGAGCTCAAGACCGGTCAGCTCCAGAGATCTGGGTTTCTTTTGGTCAGTCTCTCCTGGGACTCAAGAACCTCTGCTCTGTCTCTCCAAAGGTCAGCTCTCAGGTCAGAGCTAGGGAGTAGTTACTTCCTGTCTCAAAGGCAGGCTTTTTCTACTACCTGTAATCAGGCAGGTGGTGCTAGTTAATTTGCTACCAGCAGTTAACTACCACACTGCTGGATTAGAGGCACCTTTGTGAACAGGGATAAGTCCCCTGTTACATACCTACCCTGTTTGTGGGAAGCTCGGGCTTACCACGGCCAAAGCCCATCTTTCCACTCTCATTCGAGATCTTTCTGTGACTTGAATGAGAGTGGATGGAGGAAGAGAACCCTCTGTCCTGCTGGGATTGGAGCCCTTTCTCCAGTTTATTTTTGTCTCCTCCCGAAGGTGCTTGAGATCAGCAGTCCTCAGTCGCTCGAGGAGGCTTTTTCCACGTAAAGTCTTTTTATCGCGTGCGTGGTCATGAGATTTCTGTTGCGTTGGGCACTCCTCTTTTTATAGACAAAGTATATGGCAACAGTTGTAGAGCAGTTAGGACTAGCCCTGAGAGTTTTCTGCTCTTCTCCACACCACGGAGTCGCCAGTTCACCTTCTTTGGGACAGAGTTGCACCTCCACCTCCTTTTCCAGAGAACGTCCTACTTTTTCAGCTTCCTCAGCTAAGGATTCTTCTGGCTTTGATTCTGCACTCCTACCTCTGTTTGTTGCCTGTTGGGCAGCTGTAGGTTTGGCTAGTTCTTTCTTAGGTGGCTGTATTAGAGTCTCCTTCATATTCTGGAGCTCCGTAATTTTGCTCCAGTTTCTGAGCCTTCTTACGCTCCCTCTCATACAGAGTCACCTGGTATCGAAGCTCCGCCTCCAATGATGCTCTGAAGACATGCAGCGTGGCCTTTAGCTCCTCATACTGCTGTGTGGGGACGTACTGGGTATTCAGATGTTCCTGCAGCGCTTGTACCTCTTTAGCAGCCTGCAGCTTTTCTTCCTGCAGCGTTTGCTGCTTCTCCTCAGCCTACTGGAGGTGTGTACGCAGACCTTGCAGTTGGTTCTGCAGTCGGTGCTCTGCTTCAAACATTTCCTCTTTCAAAAGTTTATTTATTTCTTTAAGAGCCTGCAGCTCTTCATTCTTTCCCTTGACGTATTCTGTCAACTCAGAATTTTCTTTTTTTAATCTTAAATTTTCTCTTTTTTTAGTCTCTGTACTATTCAGGGCTCCCTTGCAGTCCACCTTCCATTTTTGCACATCTGCTTGGAGGCGGGCTGTCTCCTGGCATGAGACTTCCATCTCCAGGTTTAAGTTCTGAAGCTCCTTCTGAGAGACTTTGAGAGCTAAGTTAAGATGTAGGATAGTTTTCCTTGAAATGTCCAGCTCCTCAGTGAGACTGTGTAGTTCCTTTCTGGAAATTTCCAGGTCTGTGCGGCAGCTGTTGGTCTCATGATGTGAGGCATCCAGTGCTCTGTGGAGTGTCTGAACCTCTTTCTGAGCTACGTCCACCTCTTTCTGGACACTGTTGACCTCCTGTTGTGAGGCATTCAGCTCTATGCGAAGAGTGTGAACCTCTTGCTGGAAGACTGTCATCTGCTTCAGTGCCTCCTCATACTTCCGCTTTAGCGTAGCCACCATTTTATCAGATTGGCTCTGCTTTTCATCCATGGCGGAAATAGCAGCATTTGCAGTATCTATCTCAGTCTTGAGATCGTCAAATTCTGTCCTGGCTGTAGAGTACATTGCGAGCACATATTCCTGTAGCTTCACGTTATTTTTCAGTAGCTCATCTTTCTTTTGATTCAATTGTTCACGGAGTAAATCACAGTCACGCCTGGCAATTTTCAGGGTGTCTTCAGGGCTGGTCTAGGGATCGTCACTCACTGGTTCCGGCTCCGCTTCCCTGGGATGACAGGTTGAGGGTTCCTCACTGTTGGCACCGGACAGACACGTCTTTGGGGTACACGACTTCTGCCTTGGGCCCTCTGGATATTCGGTTATACTTGGGATGAATTCTCCATTTTCTCTAGCCTGCAGGGCATCTCGGTCCCCCTTTTTCTCCACAGGATCTGCGGACGTGTCTGTTTATTCCACGGTAAGTGAAGAACTGCTTTTCTTTTTCTTCCTTTTTGATTTGGATGACACCGTCCCTTCAGGGATACTGGGGTCTCCATCTTCATTTGAAGTTTTAGCAGCGTCACTGGATCCACCCGGCTTTTCTTGCAACTGTAATAGCTGACGGAAATATTCGGTGATCCACTGCTCCCGCTCTGTCTCCTGCTGATTATATTCGTCATCAAAGGGAGCGGTCTTTTCTGTTCGTGCCGAGTTCAGGCACCCCCACCATTCTTGGGGTGTTTTGTGGGTGTGACTTGGTTTCGGGTTCCCCGTAAGAGATGTCTTCCTCTTTATTGGACTGGAAGGGCCACTCTTCAGTGGGGTAGGGTTCATTACAGGAACACTGCATCTTGTCCTCCATTTTTAGGCTATCAGGTGTCATTTTCTTCCTGACCTCAGGAGGCGCTATTGCAGCTGTTGCCACTGTATTTGCTAGAACCCCAAATTGTGATAGTCCTACAGATGGGCATATTTTGCTTGTAGAGGTCGTAGCTCTCACAGGCATCTCTGTAGATTTTTCTTTCTTGGGTAATTTTTTTTTTTTTTTTAATATCAGCAGTACTGTGCATGCATTTTCTTTTATCAGGTATACAAGATTGTGCAGTTGTTATGTAAAAAAGTCTATTTGCTATACACCATTTATTTGCTAGGTGCAATCCCTCTGCTTCAGCAACAGAATTTTGTTTTCTGCCTGAGTTCAGTAATTTTCAGTCTCATCTTTGGGTATTATGGCATTCACACTTCACACTTTGGGTGTCTGTTGCTCCCAAGATAATAGGCATACTTTTTTACTTGCAGAAAAAAAACATTCTTTGCAGTGGACTCAACACTCAGCAATTGGCTTTGAAAAACCTTTTCCTTTATAGGGCAATTTTACAGCTGGTAGCCCTATGCGGTGTGGCAACCTTTATTTGCAAAATCAGTACCACTCGTGGGTCACCATCTGTATTCACTGCTTCAGCGAAACTTTTGAAAACAACAAACACCTATCCCTTTTAAGGGCTGACTCACTTTTTGAACCCTGACTATGGCTGGAAGGCAAAACCCCTATTTCAATGACCATATTACGCTTTGTGATAGGCAAATAAAGTTTTAACTGCTTCAGCAGTCTCTCTCCTCTTGGGATTGGGGTAAAGAGTCCATCTGTGTTTTTGTAAGTTTCAATGCAGTGTAAGTTTCAGTGCAGTGGTGTGTCCCTTTAATTCTGATCTCTGCTGCATGAGGTTTTTTTTTTCCTAAGTTTCTCAGACTTGTTTGTAGGCAAAAACCATAACAAAAAAAATTCACATAAAACTCTCCGGTCCTTTTTAACTACAAAGACACCTCTTGTCCCACCTCGGACACCATATGTGGACGGACATTCACAGAGGTACACAATTAGGAGGCTTTATAATGAGAAATTATAATAGGCTTTATTGTGCCTGTTCCTTTTCATCAGGAAATTATCCAAACACAGGGGGGGGGGAACAAAGCTTCCATTCACTTGGGAGTATTTCTAGTGAAATCATATGCAATTAGTTCACATATCCCTTAGTCAAGCAGTTCTTGCTGCCCCAAAACATATAGCATGAAAATAAGCAGATATAAGCAGTCTCTTAAGAATAAAAGTCTTATCTGTTTCTTGGAGGGAAAATCTCACTTCCTGGTTCAGCTTCAGGTGCAGTAGTTTTCCCTGTGTCTTGAATTCAGCTCTGCTGTGCAGAGCTCAAGACCGGTCAGCTCCAGAGATCTGGGTTTCTTTTGGTCAGTCTCTCCTGGGACTCAAGAACCTCTGCTCTGTCTCTCCAAAGGTCAGCTCTCAGGTCAGAGCTAGGGAGGAGTTACTTCCTGTCTCAAAGGCAGGCTTTTTCTACTACCTGTAATCAGGCAGGTGGTGCTAGTTAATTTGCTACCAGCAGTTAACCACCACACTGCTGGATTAGAGGCACCTTTGTGAACAGGGATAAGTCCCCTATTACAAGTCATATATCGTTAATTGTGATAAATGAGAAAAACAAATATGAAGTTAAAACCTACTAGATGCGGAAGTGCTAAAAATCCATGATGTATACCAAGTGTGTAATGGGTAACACAGGGAATGCCTTATGCCACTATAATCTGGGATAGGCTTGTAAGAATAACCGTTTAGTGTCAAGGCAGACCCAGGTAACTCCCATGAGTCTGAGTAAATTGCCCTTGATTGTATGCTCCCTTTGGTAGAAATATAATGATCCCCAGAAAAATCACTGTGTGTTGTAGCGTGATTCTCCCCTCAGAACCAGACTCTGGTCACTTAGATGGTATATTGCCAGGTAGTGCAGTGTAAATCACCACACTGAGTTAATATATAAACCCAAGTACACCCTTGATAATAATCATGTGACCACACTATTATAGGTGTCATAGCAGAGGGCCACCACAGGGGTAGGTGAAATATCAGCACACCACTTTGGGAGGGGGATACCTGTGGAGTAGCCACAGAAGAAGAACAGGGGAGCAGCAGAGCGGGGTCATAAAAGGTAAGTGGTTGATACTACCTTCTTGTGCAGGTCAGCATGAAGTGTAAGTCGTTAGGTGTGTGCCTGAGTACCGGCATGTGTAGGCTGTAACCTTATGTTACCTCAAGCTACACATCCATGCGCTTAGACCCACAGACCCATACACCCCACTCAGACCACAAAACAACTCTCTGCTAGCTTACTCCTAGGGCCCACAACATAGTTTAACTGCCTGTAAGCAAACAAAAGCAGCGATTGTGGTGTAGAACTCCTACAGACTTAGAGTAGAACTCAAACAGATAGCACAGCATCCACAGCCTGTTGCTCCACTACTGGATTAGAGGCCTCCCCAATGATCTTCCTGGCACTGTGGTTGCAAGCCTCTAGTCTCCATGTTCCAATAAATGTTCTGATTTAATTCTACCATCTTACATGTGGCTGTCGCCGGGGTATTTTGATACCCCTTGGAATTTTGTCGGGTACCATCCCTGACCAACGATGGTAATTCTTTCTTGCAATATGTCTGGCTCATTGCCAGTGTATTTTCTACAACCTTGTGACGATGTCACAGACTTTTGTTTGTTCCGGAGCCTTTCATTCTCTTACCTGTCACTTCAGGTAATACCCAGCATACATCTCGTCATACTTATTTTAGTTGTCTGAAGTTTCTGAATTGTCTTTGCATTTAGGTTCTAGGTTAACATCCCTACATGAACGTAGGCAAAATATACTGCCCAAACAGTTTGCTTTTGAGGCACAGTGGCAGGTTCCGTGTAAGATTGTCTTGTTTCTTCCATCTCATCTTCATTCCATTATTGATTTAATAAAAAATCTTGATTCATTTAATTTCAATTCTATTCCATTTATTTAGATCTTTGTAGAGTTTACACATTTCTTGAACATCACTTTGGTCTTCCTGAAATTCTTTTGGAGGTCCACCACTTTCTTACTTTCTTCTGCGAGTTCTATGATTTATTGCTGCAGGTCATCTTGACTTGTGGTTCAGCTCCGGAGACCCCCTGCTACATTACTGTAATGTTTAAAATTAAATAAACCCCCCACGATCACCTGTGAGAGGCGAGCAGTTAGAGTGACTTACTCAGCCTATCTCCTACTGCGCATCAATTACAGAAAGGCATTACATCATTACGGTAGGACTCACACAGCAGGGACTCCTGCTGTGTTAATCCGATGAGCCATTATGTCGGCCACGGCAAAACTAATAAATATATTTCAACCTACACGCGGCATAACACAACATTTACCCAGGTAAATATTTGAATAACGGCATCTGTAATCTGCAAATCATGGGAATATCAACACTTAACTGTTAATTTTTATTTATTTTTCTTCCCAATTTAATGTCCTAAACAGTTCTTCAAGTGATACTATGAAAAGCTTTGGTTACATGGTGTCTTCCTGTTGCATTCCCTTGCTAATTCTTATTTTGTTTTTGTCTTCATGTAATCTAATGGTTGATGTGGCATTCTTTGAAAGGTTCCTTATCATATCATTATACTTTTTAAAAAGCTGAGGTATGGAAATCTACAAATCCTAAAGTGAGCGTTAGGTCATATTCATTACTTCGGGAAATACCTTCTTGCATGACTTTGATGTGGTGTATTGTGTTGTATCCACTGCAAAATCCCACTTGTTCTCTAGGCTGAGCAAATTCCAGGGTCGGTAGCAGTCGATTAGTGAGTATATTCGTAAAAATCTTTTAAATCATTGGAAGTAGACTGATTGGTCTGTAGTTCTTGATGTTTTCTTTGTTCTTTCTTGTGGATACTATGGCATTGCTGCATTGTTCTGGAATGTTCCCATTCTTCAAATTGTATGTAAAATGTTTTGCAAGGATGTTCTCTACTTCTGAAGGAATTCATGATGTAGAAGTTTTCACATTCTGCAAATGCTACCCATCTGTCTCCATGGCTCTTCCTGTTGCTGTAGCCACCCTTACCAACTGATGCTTTGTCTTTCTGCTAGGCACCAATGTTTGCATTGAAATATCCAACAATAATTTTGATGTGACAAATTAGTTCATTAAGTTGCTTGATTTCATTGTAGAAGTCTTCTACTTCATTGTTCGTGTGACTTGATGTTGGGGCAATTTGGATAATTAGAAGGTGTATGACTTGTCAACTTAATTCCAATTTTGGTTGCTCTTTCCGATTGAGCGTTCAAATTCCACTATGTTCTTTCTCCATCTCTTGTTAACAATGATGCCTACTCCGCTTTTTCTTCCATTTCTGTACCTCTGTAACATAATAGGTGTCTGCTTCAGAACTCAATGAGGTCTTCATCTTTTCTTCTTACTTAACCAAGGCCAACAATATCCCATTTAATCTTTCCAGTTCGCCTTCAAGCTCTTGCAGTGCTGCTTCACTGGAGAGGGTCTAACAGTTGCAGGTAGCTAGATTGAGGTTTGAATCACAACTTTTTTTTTAACCTCCAGGAATTCTTAGCACCCTCCGCTTTCATGTCTTTTTCCTGAAAGCTAAGTCCAGTGAAAATCTGGCCTATAGAATGTACTGCTTACAGTGCCTCCACCTGTGCAGGGATTCTAGTGTGTAGAATAACCTCTGACACAGGAACCACATACAGTAAGTACTTACACCAGGGTATGGATAAAACAGTTTACTATATGCAACTAAATCCTAACACATAACAATACAAAATGAATAACATCACAGTAATGTCACCTGGCCTCGCTGGGCCTCAACCCCACCACCATCCACCCAAGTGTCTCAAAAGTCCCAGAACTCCACCCATTCCATCCGTTCATTCGGCTAAAGAGGATATGTTCTAATAATGATATATTTCTGAAACGATCGAGTGAAATGATGAAAAACTTCAAAGATAGAGGTTATAAAGAAGTAGACATAAATAAAGCATTTAAATATGCAGAGTCTCTGGATAGGAAGGAGATCATAAAGTTGAAAATAAATAACAAAAGGAAACGACATGTTCATGAAGATTTCATGAGGAAATCAGCGTGCTCCAGCCCAAGTATATCGAGCAAAAATAGAGTAGTAAGGCGGTTCACTGCTGCCGCCGGGGTATAAAAGGTTCCACACGCAATAAAATAAAGGTTAGTTTATTAGTGCATAATACACAAAAAAATCTGCCACAGAGCGAACTCTGACGCGTTTCGTCCCACCAGGGACTTTGTCAAAGAGTATCCAGCACTGTGCCTGGTGATGTATATATATGGCGCCGCTGTTATGTAATTGGTTAGTACTGTAGGTAAATTGAAGTAGGGTGAGTGATAGCACACCTGATGGCTAATTAACCCATAATTAACACAAGAAACCATAGCGCCATGTGAACACTATCAGTGCCCACTATCAAACATCACCATAGACACATAGTTGTTACAACAAGACACTAAACGACACAGAATGTAATTAAAAACAAAACTAGGTACTTATGTCCAGTAGTACATATATACAAAAATAGACAACAAGTGCCAGTTACACAGTAGCAGAACAAGCAACACTTATATCCTATATTAATCCCTCCTAAAAAACTACTAATAACATACATGGTAGTAATATGATAAAGTCATTATAAAAAACATTATGAACTAATGGGAAAACAATCTACTCCAATGTAAATGAAATTCATGCAAAACATAATTGAATCCTATAACATAAATACTCATATACATAAAAACATATATAATACAGATGAATCAAAACTAAATAAACCATAATGAAAAATATTATATATCTTGAATAATAATAATAAATAATTTCTCTAAATAATACCAACGATAATGAAGTAACTGATTATACTAAAAAGTGCTTAAGATCACACTCAATATTCATACCAGTGGGATGTAATGTGTTTAAGGCATGAATCCAAAACATTTCTCTTGTATTCAATTTATTCAATCTATCTCCCCCTCTAGGATGAACTATTACATGTTCCAGGGCGGAGAAGGAAAAGTTGGAAGTGTCACCAGATCTACACTTAGAAAAATGCCTGGACACAGGATGTAACAAATCTTTTTTCAGAATGTGTCTGATATGTTCCTGTATCCTTATTCTTACAGGTCTAATAGTACGTCCAATATAGGACTTCTTACAGCCACACTGCAGGAGATATATAACGTAGTAAGTATGGCAGTTCATAAAGCTATTCATATGAAGATTACCCTCACAAGTAGTGATTTTTTTCAAAGGTCTTGCATATTTACAAGTTGAGCAACGTCCACAGGGAGAAAAACCTTTAGGAATATTGCTTAGTTGTTTTTTATCCAGATTTGCAGTAAATAGACTGGGTGACAAATGGTTACCTATAGTTTTTGTTTTTTTGTAAATAAATCTTGGTCCCCCCTGAACCATAGAGGCAATATCATGATCTAAAGTAAGTACTTTCCAATGCTTTTTGATTATTTCTGTAATAGCTTTAGATTGTCTATTATACACTGAAATAAAAGATGGACATAATGAATTGTCTTCATGAAAATTTGCCAGAACTCCACCCAAGTGTGGAACAGAGCTGCCCACTAATAAGAGGTGTGTAGTTGGTGCACTTGGTGAATTGATGGTAACTGCTGGGTGTGTCCACATCCGGGCACGCAGATGCTGTACTTGGCAGATGGATCCGAAAGCGTGATCCACGCTGCTTCCACTCTTGGAGGATGGGGTGGCGTCCTGCCAGACAATCCCACCAGGAAGATAGTCTTTATCTTGAGCGATGGTTTGTGTCCAGACACCATAATCAGGGCTGCACAGCAGGTGAACTGTGTCCCTGAACTCTGCAAATAACTAAAGGGGCAGGGTCCCTTCCTAGGGCCTGTCCCTTTCGCAACCACAATCTGGGTTATGTCTTAGCACCTATCTCGGGCCTAGGGAGGTAATCAGGCCTAGTGTCAGGGGCTACTGCTCCCTACACACACCCTTCCCTAACCTGCTCCCAGCTCTGACTCACTCCTGTCTCTGCACACAACAATGTATCTAATTGCAGCAGGAGAATCTGTAAGCCCTATTGGCTGTAATGCTGCATGTGATAGGGATTATAGCAGTGTTTCCCAAAGTATGAGGGCGCCGCGGCTTGGCTAGAGGGGCGCCGCGATCAGGGCCGCCAGCAGCGGGAAACAAGGGCTGCTAGCTAATTTAAAAAAACAAAACACCTCTGAGGGGAAGCAGAGGAGCGGTCACGTGACCGCTCCCATCCAATGGGGCTGCAGCCTGCCTGGCATTGCAACTACAGAGCCACCAGACAGAGGCAGCACCAAGGTGTGTGTGTGTGTGTGTGTGTGTGTGTGTGTGTGTGTGTGTGTGTGTGTGTGTGTGTGTGTGTGTGTGTAAAACAGGCTGCAGTGTGTGTGTGTGTGTGTGTGTGTGTGTGTGTGTGTGTGTGTGTGTGTGTGTGTGTGTGTGTGTGTGTGTGTGTGTGTGTGTGTGTGTGTGTGTGTGTGTGTGTGTGTGTGTGTAAAACGGGCTGCAGTGTGTGTGTGTGTGTGTGTGTGTGTGTGTGTGTGTGTGTGTGTGTGTGTGTGTGTGTGTGTGTGTGTGTGTGTGTGTGTGTGTGTGTGTGGTTGTTAGCGTGTGTGTGTGTGTGTGTGTGTGTGTGTGTGTGTGTGTGTGTGTGTGTGTGTGAAAAACGGGCTGCGGGGTGTGTGTGTGTGTGTGTGAAAAACGGGCTGCGGGGTGTGTGTGTGTGTGTGTGTGTGTATATATATATATGTATATATGTGTGGTGTGTGTGTGTGTGTGTGTATACTGTATATGTATATATGTGTGGTGTGTGTGTGTATATATGTATATATGTGTGGTGTGTGTGTGTGTATATGTGTATATATGTGTGTGTGTATGTGTGATGTATGTATATATATACAAAAAGCAGCGTGTATTCAGTAGAAAAACCGGCACATAAACCCGACGTTTCGGTCCTTGACACAGGACCTTTCTCAAGGGAGTGCATATATATATGTGTGGTGTGTGTGTGGTGTGTGTGGTGTGTGTGTGGTGTGTGTGTGGTGTGTGTGTGGTGTGTGTGTGGTGTGTGTGTGGTGTGTGTGTGGTGTGTGTGTGGTGTGTGTGTGGTGTGTGCGTGTCAATATATTTATCAAAGTTGCACAATGTTAATAAATAATTTATTCTCACATGTCTTTTTTTAAAATGTTTAAAATATTATATAATATACACACACACACACACACACACACACACACACACACACACACACACACACACACACACACACACACACACACACACACACACACACACACACACACACACACACACACACACACACACACACACACACAGTGACAAACACACACAGTGATACCCGTGTCCCAAGCGCGCTTGCTGTCTCCTCTGCGAGGACAGCAAAAAGCTCCTGGTAGAGCGAGCGGCAGCAAGCAAGAGCGAGCAGCAGCACCTAAGCGCTTACTATGTCCCAGGCCAGAGGAACTATAGCCGCGCTGATTACAGATGCAGGGGCTTTGTGCCCGTAATTTTTTGAGTGCCCGACGCTGAGAGAGGGAGGCCCGGCGCGCACGCTGGAGGAGCAGCACCTGGAGACAGATGTCTCCCAGCATCACTGCAGCCTCACACCCCACCCCCCTCCCTCCCTCCCCGCAGCACACCGGCCCTCCCTCCCCGCAGCACACTGGCCCTCCCCCCACGTGGCACAGGCCCCCGCAGCACTGACCTCCCCCGTGCAGGGACTGGGCCGTTCAGCCATACCCTCCCCCACCCCCCGTAGCTGTGTGTATTTATTTGTGTGTGTGTGTGTGTGTATCTGCATCTGTGTGTGTGTATCTGTGTGTATTTATTTATGTGTGTGTGTATTTATTTGTGTGTGTGTGTATTTATTTGTGTGTGTGTGTATTTGTGTGTGTGTGTGTATTTATGTGTGTATTTATTTGTGTATGTGTGTGTGTCTGTGCAGGGAGCTGCCTGCACGGATCTCCTGCCTTTCCTCCCTCCCTGAGAGAGAGAGAGTGTGAGAGAGTGAGTGAGAGAGTGTCTGTCTGAGAGAGTGAGAGAGAGAGAGTGTCTGTCTGAGAGAGTGAGAGTGTCTGTCTGAGAGAGTGAGAGTGAGAGTGTCTTTCTGAGAGTGAGAGTGTCTGTCTGAGAGAGTGAGAGTGTCTGTCTGAGAGAGTGAGAGTGTCTGTCTGAGAGAGTGAGAGTGTCCGTCTGTGAGAGAGAGTGTCCGTCTGTGAGAGTGAGTGTCCGTCTGTCTGTGAGAGAGTGTCCGTCTGTCTGTGAGAGAGTGTCCGTCTGTCTGTGAGAGTGTCCGTCTGTCTGTGAGAGTGTCCGTCTGTCTGTGAGAGTGTCCGTCTGTCTGTGAGAGTGTCCATCTGTCTGTGAGAGTGTCCATCTGTCTGTGAGAGTGTCCGTCTGTCTGTGAGAGTGTCTGTCTGTCTGTGAGAGTGTCCGTCTATCTGTGAGACAGAGTGTCTGTCTGTGCGAGAGAGTGTCTGTCTGTGAGAGAGAGTGTCTGTCTGTGAGAGAGTGTCTGTCTGTGTGTGTGTCTGTCTGTGTGTGTGTCTGTCTGTGTGTGTCTGATAGAGAGAGGTCAGAGAGAGAGAGAGGTCAGAGAGAGAGAGAGAGAGAGTGAGAGAGAGGTCAGAGAGAGAGAGAGGTCAGAGAGAGAGAGAGAGAGGTCAGAGAGAGAGTGAGGTCAGAGAGAGAGTGAGGTCAGAGAGAGAGAGGTCAGAGAGAGAGAGTGAGGTCAGAGAGAGAGAGGTCAGAGAGAGAGAGAGAGAGAGTGAGGTCATAGAGAGAGAGACAGTGAGGTCAGAGAGAGAGAGGAGAGACAGTGAGGTCAGAGAGAGAGAGAGAGAGAGACAGTGAGGTCAGAGAGAGAGAGAGTGAGGTCAGAGAGAGAGTGAGGTTAGAGAGAGAGAGTGAGGTCAGAGAGAGAGAGAGTGAGGTCAGAGAGAGAGAGAGTGAGATCAGAGAGAGAGAGAGTGAGGTCAGAGAGAGAGAGAGAGAGTGAGGTCAGAGAGAGAGAGTGAGGTCAGAGAGAGAGAGAGGTCAGAGAGAGAGAGGTCAGAGAGAGAGTGAGGTCAGAGAGAGAGAGAGAGAGAGAGAGTGAGGTCAGAGAGAGAGAGAGTGAGGTCAGAGAGAGAGAGAGAGAGTGAGGTCAGAGAGAGAGAGTGAGGTCAGAGAGAGAGAGAGAGTGAGGTCAGAGAGAGAGAGAGAGTGTGATGTCAGAGAGAGAGTGATGTCAGAGAGAGAGAGAGAGTGAGGTCACAGAGAGAGAGAGAGTGAGGTCAGAGAGAGACAGAGGGATAGTGAGGTCAGAGAGAGAGAGAGAGAGAGAGTGAGGTCAGAGAGAGAGAGAGAGAGAGAGAGAGAGAGAGAGAGAGAGAGAGAGAGAGAGAGAGAAAGAGAGAGAGTGAGGTCAGAGGGAGAGAGAGTGAGGTCAGAGAGAGAGAGAGAGAGTGAGGTCAGAGAGAAAGTGAGGTCAGAGAGAGAGAGTGAGGTCAGAGAGAGAGTGAGGTCAGAGAGAGAGAGAGAGTGAGGTCAGAGAGAGAGAGAGAGAGAGTGAATTCAGAGAGAGAGAGAGTGAGGTCAGAGAGAGAGAGAGTGAGGTCAGAGAGAGAGAGAGTGAGGTCAGAGAGAGAGAGAGTGAGGTCAGAGAGAGAGAGAGAGAGAGAGTGAGGTCAGAGAGAGAGAGAGAGAGTGAGGTCAGAGAGAGTGAGGTCAGAGAGAGAGAGAGAGAGAGAGAGAGTGAGGTCAGAGAGAGAGAGAGTGATGTCAGAGAGAGAGAGAGTGAGGTCACAGAGAGAGAGAGAGAGAGAGTGAGGTCAGAGAGAGAGAGAGAGTGAGGTCAGAGAGAGAGAGAGAGAGAGAGTGAGGTCAGAGAGAGAGAGAGAGTGAGGTCAGAGAGAGAGTGAGGTCAGAGAGAGAGAGAGTGAGGTCAGAGAGAGAGAGAGTGAGGTCAGAGAGAGAGAGAGAGTGAGGTCAGAGAGAGAGAGAGTGATGTCAGAGAGAGAGAGAGAGAGAATGAGGTCAGAGAGAGAGTGAGATCAGAGAGAGAGAGAGAGAGTGAGGTCAGAGAGAGAGTGAGGTCAGAGAGAGAGAGTGAGGTCAGAGAGAGAGAGAGAGTGAGGTCAGAGAGAGAGAGTGAGGTCAGAGAGAGAGAGAGAGTGATGTCAGAGAGAGAGAGTAAGGTCAGAGAGAGAGAGAGAGTGAGGTCAGAGAGAGAGAGAGAGTGAGGTCAGAGAGAGAGTGAGGTCAGAGAGAGAGAGAGAGTGAGGTCAGAGAGAGAGAGTGTGCGGTCAGAGAGAGAGAGAGAGTAAGGTCAGAGAGAGAGAGAGTGAGGTCAGAGAGAGAGAGAGTGAGGTCAGAGAGAGAGAGAGAGTGAGGTCAGAGAGAGAGAGTGAGGTCAGAGAGAGAGAGAGAGAGGTCAGAGAGAGAGAGAGTGAGGTCAGAGAGAGAGTGAGGTCAGAGAGAGAGAGAGAGAGAGTAAGGTCAGAGAGAGGGAGAGTGAGGTCAGAGAGAGAGAGTGAGGTCAGAGAGAGAGAGTGAGGTCAGAGAGAGAGAGTGAGGTCAGAGAGAGAGAGAGAGAGTGAGGTCAGAGAGAGAGAGAGAGTGAGGTCAGAGAGAGAGAGAGTGAGGTCAGAGAGAGAGAGAGAGTGAGGTCAGAGAGAGAGAGAGTGAGGTCAGAGAGAGAGAGAGAGAGAGTGAGGTCAGAGAGAGAGTGAGGTCAGAGAGAGAGAGAGTGAGGTCAGAGAGAGAGAGAGTGAGGTCAGAGAGGGAGAGAGTGAGGTCAGAGAGAGAGAGAGAGAGAGAGAGTGAGGTCAGAGAGAGAGAGAGTGAGGTTAGAGAGAGACAGAGTGAGGTCAGACTGGGGATGTCTCTGCGCTATGGAGCGCCACCTCTTCCCATCTGCAAACTTGTTAATGGCCGCCGCAACTCTACTGCACATGCGCGAATGCTTTAAAGATGGCGGCGCCTGGCTGTAGATGCCGCCGGGAGCCCCTCCACGACGCGCTCGCCCCTGCAGCTCCCTGGCACAGTGCAGGGGTCCCCCCGCTAAGCGGAGGTAAGGGGGGCCCAGGGGGAACCCTGTTACACATATATACAGTATATATATCTAGACAAAGCGGTGGCATGCTTGTTCCTGCGTCTTCTGGATGAACTTTGTGGATTTGTGGTAGCTACAGCAAACTTATTGGAAGCGGATGGTATTCTGGCTCTCATGGAAATTGTGCTTTGCAGGCTTACTATTGGGCTAAGAATTGCCTCAGTTTTTTCACAACGTGACTTTATTGCCTGACCATGTATTGAACCCCTTTGGCTGTTACCACCCTGACAACACTATATACTGCTGTCTAGCATTATTACACATGCCTCATAATATACTGACTGCAATTCGGCAGCTGTACTTTATTATTATTATTATTATTATGCAGTATTGTTATTACAGTCACTTCTGTTATTACAGGGGTTGCTCTGTGTGACATCAATGCTTTTCATGCAGCATTTTTGTATAGAGCTACTCTCTGTCACTACATCAGGTTGTATTTACTACCTTATGCACATTGCTGACAGGGTTCAGATTCCTGGTCTTTGCAGGACCCTTGGTATATTGGTTCATTTTAGCAAGGGATTATTAGCATATGCTAGCCCAGCTACTCTTTGACCGGCCGGTTTTACAGGTGGGAGGCTAATTGCATGCCTCACAACTCTGTGGTTATTGTGTTCCATCTTACACAGGATATTTACTACTGGTTAGAGTTATTTTGTATCTACTTATAGCAGGATTTTCACTTGTGGTTTTGGTCCACATTATAGAGGCATATGAGACTCTTTTATAATATTTTTTTGTTTGTGACGTGTCCTTTAAAATATTTGTTATATTTTGTGTATACCTGAGTGCTTTATGTGGGATACGTTTTCTTTCTTTTTTTGTTTTACATTTATTATTATCCCCAGCACCGTCAGTACCTTATTAAATATTGGGTTTACTACTTAAACTGATATAGGTCGCTCTTTATTATCTTAGATCAGTAGCAGGCTTACCTTAGTTGCTTTTTTATATATCTAGGTTGGTTCCTGAGGGCCATTTTGTTGCCAATCAACAGAATGCCAGTAAATCAGTAAATATCATAGGGGCAGGAAAAGTGTTAAAGCTTGCTTTCTTTCACTGTTTATTTAGACTTGCAAGATCTACAGTATTCTTACTTACTGTGATCTTTAGAAATATTTCATACACGTCGTATTTGTAAGATTTGCTTACTGCAGCGGTGCGCAAACTGGGGGTGCGAGACTGCCTGCGTGGGGGGGGGGGGGCCCGGTTTACATAGGTCCCACGCGCTTCCCAAAGGCACTTTAATTTAGTGCCAGGGGAGCTACAGGGCCTCTGTAAACCTTTTCTTACCTTGGCTCCACACGCGTCGCTGTGACAACGCGGGGGCAAATGACGCAGCAAGGTTATGTGACGTCATGACGCCGGAACCAAGGGAAGTGGGGGTGAGGGGGGAGAGACGCAGGGGTGAGGTGACCGCCGGCATGGGGGCGCAGGGATGAACTGCCTGATGAAGCACCGGAGTGTGTGAAACGCGTTGCGGAGTTCACTCAGTGCAAAGGCAGACATCCAGACACTCAGTTGTCCAGCTTACAGCCTCCCCACGGAGCTCTGAGTCGATTCTATCCGGCTAACTCCGAGTGGGAGTAGCGCTGTAGCTGTAGAGACACAGCGATTGCGGTGGACTACTCTATACGGGTATCGCGAGAGGACGCAACCCGGAAGTACCATCCGAGTATTGCCGAGCCAGTTGGTCCCAGCGCGCGGGACTGATCCGTGAGCCTCGGCGTTTACCCCTGTGTCTACCATCTACTGGAGTAGTCTTCTACTGGACTAATTTTATTTACATGTAAGTCACTACTTGCAATCGTTTTATGTGTTTAATACATTTATCTTGACCCTTGGTGCGCTTCTGTGCCTTCTTTCTGCGGGCGCAGGGAAAAATGTTTGCGCCTTTCTGCATTTATACCTACAGTACATTGAGCGCAGTGAATATTACAGTAGAAATCATGGAAACAGTGCCATTGCTACTACTGTACAATAAGCTTTTAACAATATTTATGCCATTTAATGACTAAGGCCTGCTGTCTTTATGCCATTCTCTGTTTAATTTATTACCCTTTGCCATTCACACTTCAGTTCAACAAAGACTCAAAACTCATCGCCTTTAGTTTTCAAAATATGGCGCAATCTTTTTAATTGAACCTATAGCCTAATAATAATTGCTTGTTACATTTTTATGATTCTAATTTCAGTTAATCTTTTTAGCTCTTTACAATATTCTGTAGGACCCCAAGACTTTTTATATTAACGGTTAATTCTATATTTGTTTGAACTTTGTGTAACACAAGCATATACTGTATGCATTTCACACAAGCAAACATTGCAGAGTCCTTAGACTAAGGTATAATGTAGCACTTCTCTTGCAATTTTAAAAGAATTAGATAAAATGTTGTCTAGACCAAAATATAATATTCTGTGAACATTTTTTATTAAGACTCAAGAGCTCCGCTTCAGGCGCATTCCTTCCTTCTTTTACAAGTTTGACCAGTGCTGCTCTGGTGGTCTTGTAGCTGAGCATTGTGTAAATTATGGCCCTTGTACTTCTCTGTGTTAGGCCTGTGCCTTTCTCTAATAATCACCCCATTATTTACTAAGCACCTTCAGGCCTATGGAATTGTTCTAAGAAAAGTCCTAATTAATGTAAAACTAACCCCATTAAAACATATGTCAGGGTAGACCAGAAGAACTAAAACATGGTAGCCTATAAAACGGTACATGTGGAATTGTTGGCCCATATTAAAAGGATAAGAGAAAAAGGCATGTAATTATCATGCACACTAATAGACCACCTACCCAGACCAGGAAAAGCACGTAAAGCTTAAAAGTGTTAGCCATTATTATTAAGCTAAAAAGAATGACTTAGTTTATATGGCAGGTTTTTCTAATTAGCCAATAATAAATCGAACTAAACCTGTGATGCAAATTAATGTTTCAACTAAAAAACATTTCTGCTGTTACACTAGACATTGTCTGAATTTTTAATAAATGTGAAAAACATATCAAATAGAACCCGTTGCCTATTTTGTAATTTAAAAAAAAATATCCAAGGACTGAAATACTTCAATTGCAGTACATGATGCATGGGACAGACATTCCAATTACTCTAAAAATAGACTGGATACTTAAGAATGCCGCATTCCATAAATTTTATATTCTGTAAAGAGAAAAACAAAACAATCCATAACTCAATTAGTCAAGACTTCTGTCTCTTCTGAACACACCAGCAAAACAAATACAAGATAATTTATCTTTTCTGAAACAGGGAAAAACCCAAGTGAATAGTTATGATAAATAACCGATTTGAAAGAAAAAGCTTCCATGAAAGATGAAAGCTTGGCTATTACTTGAGCGCTTCTATAGAACTGTAATATCTTAGATACTCTGGCTAATTGCTATACATGGAAAACCTATATACAGCTGCTGGGCCTAGCAGTGACCTGGTTAAATCCCAGACTGCTCTCAGGCTGGGCTAATTTACCAGGTTTCAGCTAGTTCGTTAGGCAGGTTTAAAAGTCTGGATCTCCTCAGTAGTCTGGGTTCTGTGTGAACCAGGGATACACACACACACTGGACTCTGAAAGAGGAGATTTAAAAAAACCCTGTCACAAGGTGCTGTTTGATGTTTTGTCTTTACTCCCTGTGAGACTGCTGCACTTGAACCCCCCTTTTCGTGCAAGGGCTTTCGGACATTCTATAGGACTGTGTTCAAATATGAGGCCTACTCTGCCAACCACACTGAAAGAGCCCTCATATCTCCCTCAGGTCACAGCGCTGGCCGGAACTAAAGACTGGGCCTTTCTGTCAAAGTGCACAGCCCTGTTCAGGACTTTTTGCTTTTATTGTTCTTATATGTTGAAAGTAAGCTCTTTAATGTTTGATGTATTGAGGCTCTGAATAAAAGCCTATCCTCAAACAACCCATGTGTCATTGCGACCTCACTGCAACATATGGTGGTATACCGTAGTTGGGATGCTGAGCAACTCCTGCATCTAAAGGGCCACAACATTTTTTATTTAAAAGACTTTCTGCATGAGCTGGCAAAGCAAAATGGACTACTACTGCTGTTATTGCCGCAGCAAGACCAGCACCAGGCAGCGTAGGATGAAAGTCTGACCCAACTACTGTCCCGGTCTCCTCGGTCTGCCAGAGCAGAACTTCCAGGCTGCCCACCGGATCTTTGGGGAAAATGAAGCCAGCAGAGGACCCATAGGCCTTCGTTTCAAGCTTTGAAAGGCTCGCCACTGCCCAAGGATGTCCTGTGGATTTCTGGGTAACCACTTTAGCCCCTCTCCTCCTAGGAGAAGCTCAGAGCCTTCCTGCAGATTAGGCTATGGACTACAAGATGGAAAAATCAGCCATATTGAATCACTTCGGCCTGACCACAGAGGCCTACCAGCAGCGATATTTGACCATGAAATGCATCTGGGTCATAGCTCACCCTCTACTGTACTATTGTATCCGGTGGATGTAGCCAGAGCAATACACCAAGGAGGAGATCCTCAAAGTTGTTCTGGAGCAATTCCTGCAGGTGTTAACCCCACTCTCTGGCTCCTCGGTAAAGCACCATGCTGCCAAAAGCCTAGTTGTGGCTGTTCAGTTCGGGGAAAATTTCCTTGGGGCAAAGATTAGGAGAATGACCTGGACATATTGGAATAGATTCCACCAACTCCGGCTGATGCTCAAAGAAGAAGACCAGATATGTTTTAACATTACAAGCCATGAGCTTGGGACAGCAAAGCCCTACAAAGGGAACAACCGTTTCAACAGCAGAAAGGTCCTTACACCGATGCCCATCTGGATGCTCATCTACTTCCTAAGGTCGGCTCATCACAAAAAGAGGGGAGATTCAGAGGATGTCACACACAAGATCAACCTGGTTCTTAGTCTTAAGTCTCCCATCCAGCTGAGGTGCATCCACAACAACCCACTGAAAGAGAGCCGTCTCCAGTTTCTACCTGTGGGAAATATGGCCATCATCTTGTAGAGTGCCGACAGATGAATTGTTCCTTCAGCAGAACCATCGCCATAGCCTCCGTCTAAGGTAAGTCCAAGCCGTGGCTGGTTACAGTCCTGGTTGGGGAAATCTCTCCAAGCACTTGTGGATTTTGGCTCTGTTAAAACTCTTATCCTTCAGGAGCTTCTGCCACCTAAATTGATATCCATTGCGATACAAAAAGGTACTCGACTGCCAACATCCTGTTGCAGGTAAAGGGCTGGGAGGCCAGGATACAAGTAAGTGTTGCTCCTTGGCATCCTCCCTCCATCTTGCTTAGCCATGACTGGCCATATTTATCCAATTTACTGTCTCCATCTCAGAAGGAGACTCCTCCTGTACAGGAGAAGCTCGGGGAAGTCTTTCACTTTTCTGCCAAGATGTTTCCCCATAAAAACTGGGCTCTAAAATTTCAGAGGCAGAGATGCTCTGACAAACAGGACTGGTTCGAAATGTCTGGGACTCCAGGTACAAAACTCATCTACATAATGTCACGATGGACACCAACTTTATCAACACATTTATATTTCTGGGTACTTGATTGAACAGAACAAGTTGCAAAATAAATTGTGATTTATTTCCTTAATAGACAAACACACGACATCTGCAGAATACACTTAAAATAACACTTACTGGGATAAGGGAATTAAATAAATTGTCATTGGAATGAAAGAAATTGTCCTTTGCTTGCAAACGCCAGAAATGCAACTTTGGTTTAAAAGTTCTGTGGTTACGTTGTTATTAACCCCTTCACTCCTGGACCACTTGCCGCTGTGCTGGAACAAAGTCTTGCATCTTAATACCATGGATCAAAATTCAGGAATCACCCTGGGGATACCTGGGGAGCCACAGTTATAGACTGGACAAAGCTATCTTTAACACGTAGATCCAATCCAATCCCCATTAACCCACCAATAGCCAGTTTACCCACAGTTCATAGGACCGGTCAAAAGGGCTGTCCGGTGGGCAGGGCGCATGGGTCAGGTTGACGCCCATGCCACTTAGCATACCTGGGCTACACCCATAATCTTGGCACCACTGAGTCTGATTTTTGACCCAGAGGTGTCAATAGCCTGTCATCTGTTATACCTCAGAATGCCGGCCGTGTATATATAATGGGTCTCTGGGTCTTTTCATAACTGACACCCTTTTAGACAGGGAGATGCTAATCAGCTTGATCCCTTTGAGGCTCCGTCATAAAAATACCCCAGCTCATTCACCCATCTCACAGCTGTATGTCCACGGAATTCCTGCTTGAACTTACACAAAATACCTCTTGCCTTACATTTAAGATCTGCAGTTTTTGCACACTTTATTAAAACAACATGTTACGTTTGTGTTATAACTGTAATTTGTATATGTAGGTGCATGTGGCGTCTTACTGTACTTGCACATCAAAAATCAGGTTTCTGGGTGTTTTCGTTCTAGAATGAGTATTTCTCATTGAAATGCCAGCTGCTAGACTGCCATCATGTGTCGGTTAGAGGGTATGGCAAGCAATGCATCTCGCCTTTTACCCTTGCAGGCAGGGAATGGCCTGCAAATGGGGGATAAAAATGGCTGGGGCAGGGCAAACATAGTAATGCATAGCAAATAAGTTTAACCCCTTCCTTCCACTTCACACATAAGTTACAAGCAATGACTGGGAATGGCCAGAGAGAAGGAGAGACAGAGTCTCAAGCTTTACCTAAGCTGTCTCTTCCTGACTTCCATAAATGGCAGAGGGAATAACGGTCCTTGATAGACAATATGAGAAAGTGGTTAAAGTAAATTAATGTAGTGAATGTACATGGTGTAATGGTGTTTCCTCATTTCGAATTGTTGAACAATATTCTGTATAGGGTGAACAAGCATATCAGAAACAAGGAGGTAATTTGGCAAATGTTGGTCCCTACAGCATTTATTAAAGCTGTGTTCACCTTTCCCATACTCTCCCTTGTTTTGGTCACATTGGTTGTGAAAAAAGCCATTGACCATATTTTGTCAGAATTTTTCTGGCCAGGGGTGCATGGTGATTTCACCAAATTATGTGAGGCATGTCTTGAATATCAGCTAACAACAGATACCCTCTTTGACAAAGCGTTATTGTAGCGTGAAACGCGTTAGAGTGGTGTTTTTACAACTCCTCTGTACCATGTGTTCACTGTTTCAATAAATCTATTTTAATCGGATCCTCGATTGCTGCCCCCACTTTTTTCTATCCTGGCTCTTACCTGGCTGTGCTCCGTTGCATCCTTCCATGGATCTCCACTTCTGTCTCAATTCCACTACGTGAGGCACACTCTGGATTTGGCTGCAGCACCATTATGTGAGTAATTTCTTTGCTCATTACTTGTCACTACTGTACCCTGGCTGGTGTACAATGCTCTAGGGTGTGTCCAAGTGTAGTAGTTCAGACAGGGCTGTTTCATGTACAGACCTTGGTCTTTTCACACACTGAATAGGATCCTTCATTCTTTGTACCACCCATATAGGAGCTTTATTGTGACTCTCACTAAGGTGCTGCTCTTATATGCATTTCCTGGAGGAACTTGCCAACCTCATTTCATGTACCTTCCCTTTCTCTGGATGCACTGCTATTGAGGACATTGTACCTTTTTTTCAACTATAACAACAGATATAGTGCTGCACACCTGTATAATGCAAATATATAGCAGTATAATACTTGCGTTTAGCACAGTTGCACCTGGTTCAGTGAAAACCTATTTGGAGAAATCCTGTATATGGAAGTAAGAACGTGATCCAGGGTACTTCTTACTTGGATGTCAGCTAACCAGCCAGAAGGGACAAAAGCAAGTCCCCTTGGTTCCTCTAGCCTTGCTCTCTGTCTCTTTGAAAGGATTGGGGTAAACCTGGTAAGACGAGAACCCTCTGCGAAGGGACACAAGTTTATTCTGGTGATACTGGACTATGCATCAAGATACGCATTCCCCCTGAGGGCACCACCTGCTAAGCATGTAGTCAACAAGTTGTTGGAGCTGTTCTTACAAGTCAGACTTACCCAGGTAATGTTAACAGACCAAGGGATGAATTTTATGGCTAAACTTATGCAGGATGTCTTAAAGTTTGTGGAGATAACGTCAGTTCAGACAACGGTCTACCACCCACAGACTGACGGATTGATAGAGAGGTTTAACCAAACTCTAAAGAGTATGTTAAGGAAATTTGTAGACTCTGAAAAGAGAGCTTGGGGCCTTCATGGTGTTCTCCCCATTTCAGCTTCTACTGTATATGGCCACCAACCCAGGGTATTTTAGACCTACAGTACTAAAGGAGACCTGAGAGAAACAGCGTTGCCCTTCTAAGAATGCCCTCCAATATGCAGGGCCCATTTGAAGTACTCCGCCACAGGAGACGTGAATTATGAAATCTCTCACCCAGGGTCCAGGAAGGGTAATCAAATTTACCATGTAAATTAATGATATCTGGAAGGGGCAGAACACTCTGTTTATCCACCCTGTGGAAGGGGAAACAGATCTGGGTCCACAGGGTAGCACCTTTGATGGCAACTAAGTCCCTATGGGAAGTCAGTTAACCTCTGAACAGAGAGGGGACTTGTAATGTACAGCACACCTGTGAGCACATTAGCTGTATACGGGACAAGGGTAAATACACCGCTATCCAGCTGACCCACTTTTCACCTTCTGCAGAGGTCCCTCAAATTAACAATGCCTCCCCTCAATCCATCCTAATATACCATCAGTCACAAACAGCACACGTGAGCAAGTGACTTACATATGCACCCATGATTCATAAACATGGCTAGAAAATGTGAGCCGTCTGTGACTCAAGGAATCACGTACTATGAGCTGTATATGCTCTGAGGTATTAGTATAAACGGAGTATGAAGGGATATACGCGGTCAGCCGCTTGTCCATGAGGGGATATTGAGAGCAGACCCGATCTATGCGGGATGTGACTGCAATAACGGGAACGGTATGGAGTGCAAGTACTCACTATTGTAACCGTAAGTCTCTTCCTCTGTCGGCGTAGCGGAGCACTTACTTATTAAAGTTTTGTCTTTAATATCATAAAATACAGTGCTTAGATTGCAGAAAAAAATGATTACAAGAACATATAGTTACAATAAATGCAGAACAGTTTCCTAAAATTAAAGAATAAACATATATATGAAATCACTATACAGAACGCTACCATATGTCATAGGTTATTTCCAGAGAAGTCACTTGTGTAGAAAAGATGAAAATGTACCTGTCTGATCCCAAAACAGATCTCTGTTGAATTCTAACATACAGTAAAAACATCTAAGTTAGACTTATTTACCATTTTTCTCCCATTGAAACCAATATAATCACCCTCTTTCATAAATCAGCTAAAGCTGACATTTATAACTTGAAGAAAAAAAACTGTCTTGTGACGTTTAAAAGTCTCCCTCAATATAGCAAAGATCTTGTAACTTTATTCATATAATATTTGGAATAATGTGAGTCATATCAATAGGTTTAGGCAAGTTTGCCGAATGTAACGATACTAATTTTGATCGACTTGCACATAGGTTTGAGTGACAAATGGATATCTGTCACTTGCCACCTCATTAACATCGCTTTGCAAATAGATGTCAGGCCAATGATATCTTATATTTAATATAGTTACTGTTTTGTGGAGTGCCTTCTTAGCCACGTACCGTGAACCTTTGAGAACCCTATAAAGAAATGTCTTTGAATGGGTCTTTAAACCATTTTGTTTATTTCTCCTGTCACAGAGGCCATATTTGTGAGATTACCTCAGTGCTATATAACCCAGACCTGCCTTGATAGGCCATAAAAACAATTCTTGTTGTTTTTAACACAATTTGTACCTAATGTTAGCCTCGGAAGAATAAGATTGATTAAAGTACTTATTTAAAGTACTTATTATATCATGATATTATCATGACAGGACTTGTTAGAGGTGTTTTAACAATTAAGGGTTGTTTTTTCTGATCTCCCAGGGTGGACAGATTTTGTTTCACATACAGTATGATAGAGACAGAATCTTGGGTAAAAGTACGGTCCTGTCCCTACAGGTTGCCTGAAAGCCGTAAAGGTCTTATAGAAAAGGAGGTACAGGACGTGCTAAATGTGGGCGTCATTGAGGAATCATGCAGTGAATGGTGTATTCCAATAGTCCTGGTCACTAAAAGAGATGGGAAGGTCAGATTTTGTGTGGACCTCTGAAAGGTGACTGTGGTATCCAGGTTTGATGCATACCCAATACCAAAGGTGGACGTATTGCTTGATTCACTTTGTAGAGCGGACTATATATCTATGCTTAACCTCACAAAAGGCTACTGGCAAATACCTTTAGAGGAGGATACAAAATGCAATCCATCCCCATGGATCTACAGTACTATCCCATTAGCCAGGGATGACCGCCTGTGGTTCCACAGTACAGGATACCTTTGGTCTCTAAACACTGAGACCAATCATTAAAAACATGAACAACTGTGCAACCATGATCGGTGTCATCTTCCCTTATGCTACCCCTATTCAGGAACACCCAGTTCACACCGGGCACAGAGAAAAATAATTTCCTTTTGTATAAAAGGAAGGACTTTATCCAGATGGGAGACAGGACATTTGAGGAGTTCAGATCCTGCCATGGGGAACTCATCTCCGAACATGTTCGATGCAGACAAATCAGGCATTATTTAGATCTCTTGACACTCATCCTTACTTGTTCAAAAGCACATATTATGAAGAGGTCTGCTGGTCCTCTCTGAGTAGCAAAACCTGTTCCATCAATTACAGGGCACAGCTATGGGGACCACCTGTGCTCCCACCTTTGCCAATTTATATCTAGGCTGGTGGGAGGGGCGGTTGTACGTACGTATGTATGTATTTATTTAAATAGCACCATTAATGTACACAGTGCTTCACAGCAGTAATATACGTGACAATCATATTAATAATAAATAATATATATATGTGACGGATCGGGGGACTCGCGCTTCCCAGCGTGTCACCTCTGTATCCATTGCCTCTAGCCCTCCCTCTTTCCGGCGTATTCACTCTCCTCCTTCCTTTCCTCACGGCCGTTCCTCTGAGGCGCAGTTGGCATACCCTGACGCACGTTCAGGTCATGTGCGCGTTCTCCGCAATGCGCGTGCGTGTCCGCAATCACTTGCTCCCTTCCGCGGCACTCGCGGCCCTCGGCGTGTCTCTATTCCCACAGCCTCCACATTACCTTGCTCCTCCGCTTCTCCGTCCCTCTCTCCCTCATTGCCGAGCGCCCCCCACGCTCTGTGACACGCACGGTGCACGCGCATAGTACCCTTACAGAGGGCGCGCGCACATGGTCCAGTTATCTACCGTCCCTAAACTCTAGCTCTGCCCCCGTGGCTTACAAGCCATATCTCTTAATTATTCCTCTGTCTCCTCCCCTGCTCTCTCAGACCTATCCCTGCAAATTCTCACTCAACCCTCTGCTCCTCCTCTCTCCCTTATTGGTTCTCCTTCCTTTATAACCCCACTCTGTCCTCTTACTCATTGCTCTGCATAGCTTTCCTGTGACTCCTGTGTGTGCAGTCTCTATGCCTAGCTCCCTTGTTTGTTTCAGCGCTGGTTCCTGTCCCTATCCCCTGTTTGGATTCCCCTGGCTTGAACTCGTGTACTGCTTTGGATTTGACTACTCTTCTTTCTCCTGCCCTTGAACCTTGGCTTACGGACTTCACTGCACTGCTTTCTCCAACCCTTGAACACTGGCTTACGGACATCACTACGCTGCTCTCTCCAATCCTTGAACTCTGGCACACGAACATTACTATCCGATCTCTGGCACCCCGGACTCTGCAAGTATACGTTAAACCTTTCTTACCAGGCCCGGCAACGTATTACCACACTCCGGGCATGCCCTCACTGCTGTGGGTGCGTGTTATACCCTTACCCACCTCAGTACTGGGGACTGGCCAGGTCTGCGGGCATACAGGCGTTACATTATACACACACAAAGTTAAGTGTCCCTGGCGCTAAATATTAGTCCAAGATACCGTGATCCAACAAAGGCAGTCTCTGAAATGGAGCTCCTTCGGGACGGATTGATGGACTAATTGGTTGAGTTCCAGATGGGAGGGTGTCCTTAATGTGAATTCCCACTGCTTCTGAAATAACAGATAACAACAAGGCACACCAATTGCGTAGTGGGTTTCAGCAATGAGTCCCTATCTAAAACTAAAAAATCCTACTCACAGAATGAACGCTTGTACATTCAGGGGAGAGAATCTGTACACACTTCCCGTCTCCTCAGGACTTCCCACGGACCCCACGTGGTCTGGTTTTGCGGAGTTCCCCTCAATTGGCGATGATGTTCGTAGATGTACACCGATACAGCACCCCCACGGGTAGGGAAATAGGGAATGAGACAATACTAGTGTAATACGTAACAACTTTTAATAACACTGTTAAAATATAAAAAACCCACACTCACAAGGTAAGGGGGTGAACTGCACCACTCACGAATGCCGTCCGCAACTTGAAAGCCCCTTGGTCCACGATGGAGAGGATCACTGCACGCAACACCCGCTACCGGAAGATCGTTTTTTATGCATATTTTATGGTATTTAGAGTGTTTTGGTAATATATCTATATATGGCCCCCGTCCGCTTTTTAAATCTAAATTGCTGATTTATGTATGATAATAGCACCAATCTTTAGTACCTCCCCTTGTGGGAAGGCCTTTCCACTCGGATTTTGCATATAAATGTCTCAGCAACTAAGCTCCGATATCCCCTGAGGAAGTGACCACGAGTCATGAAACGCGTAGGGAGGAGGAGCTTATGTTTTTGAGCTGATCCGGCATCCTTAGTTCCTGACACGAGGAGGGTTTCCTGTAACGCTGACGTCACCCGATCTTCCGGTAGCTGGTGTTGAGTGCAGTGATCCTCTCCATCGCGGACCAAGGGGCTTTCAAGTTGCGGACGGCATTCGTGAGTGGTGCAGTTCACCCCCTTACCTTGTGAGTGTGTTTTTTTTTATATTTTAACATTGTTATTAAAAGTTGTTACGTATTACACTAGTATTGTCTCATTCCCTATTTCCCTACCCGTGGGGGTGCTGTATTGGTGTACATCTACGAACATCATCGCCGATTGAGGGGAACTCCGCAAGCCAGACCACGTGGGGTCCGTGGGAAGTCCTGAGGAGACGGGAAGTGTGTACAGATTCTCTCCCCTGAATGTGCAAGCGTTCATTCTGTGAGTAGGATTTTTTAGTTTTAGATAGGGACTCATTGCTGAAACCCACTACGCAATTGGTGTGCCTTGTTGTTATCTGTTATTTCAGAAGCAGTGGGAATTCACATTAAGGACACCCTCCCATCTGGAACTCAACCAATTAGTCCATCAATCCGTCCAGAAGGAGCTCCATTTCAGAGACTGCCTTTGTTGGATCACGGTATCTTGGACTAATATTTAGCGCCGGGGACACTTAACTTTGTGTGTGTATTTGCTTTATCAGATTTGGAATAGTCTGTCATTTGTTGTTCCCCTAGGCTGCTTTATTCACTATATGTTTTCACTTATTGTTTATCACTTCACTCATATTTGATATTAATATTTGCACTATCTCTTTGAATTGAGTGTAGGTTAGCGCTTTTCAGAGGGTTTATATCTATTTGTTAACAGGCGTTACATTATGCAGAGCCCAACAAATGCAGACCCCCCTGAGGTGGGCCAAGCTGTTTCCGTGGAACAGTTGCAATTTTTAAACCAACTTACCACTGTGTCACAACAACTTGCCAAATTGTCTCTTCGGGAAACCCCAGTTGCCCCGTCACCCTCTGTTCCTGTGGCTATAAGTAATCCAGGACCACGTATACCACCTCCCAACCGGTACGATGGGGAACCCCTCGCTTGCCGAGGATTCTTGAATCAATGCGAAGTTCAATTTTAGATGTCCCCCTCCCTCTTTCCTACTGGCCGTAGCAAGGTGGCCTACATTTACGCCTTACTCACTGGCGACGCTCTCGCTTGGGCTTCTCCCCTCTGGGAACACAAACCTGAGTTAACCCAAGACTATCCCAAGTTCAGGCATGAGTTTCAACAAGTGTTTGATACACTGGCGACCAACTTTATTCTTACTTGGCTAGCTCCGCGAATTTCAGAAGATCCCGGTGATGTGCGGTTTTGTGTCGTTTTCTCCCGGGGTATATAGCATTATTTTAGCGGCTGTGATTTAAGCATTTTATTCCCGCTGGCTGCAATACTGCAATGCCGTGTAAAAACGCATGGGGGCGTTTGCGAGCTGTTGTCTTTAAAGCCGTCCCCTATAACCCCTAACATACAGTACTTCACATTTTTATTCATAGTGTACATATGCAGGGGGTCTCCGGAGCTGAACCGCGTTGGTTTCAGGTCGGGGGACCCCCTGCTCCCCGAGATACAGCCCCCTTTATGAGGTGCCGGTATCCCTCTGCGTTTAAAAGTCCTGATAACGTGACCGCGACCTGTAAACCAAGCAGAGGAATACCGGCACCCCCTAAAGGGGCATGTATCTCGGGGAGCAGGGGGTCCCCGGACCTAAAACCACAGCGGTTCTGCTACGGAGACCCTCTGCACATGTACAGTATAAATAAAACACATATATAAATAAACACTCGTTCCTTACCTTAGCGGCTATGTGCTATGGTAACGAAGCAGCATTTCTGTATTTTAATAATATTGTACAGTGAGCAGGGGGTTCCCTGAGCCAGAAATTAATGCTCAGGGGACCCCCTGCTCCTGCACAATATTATTAAAAATACAGAAATGCTGCTTCATTACCATAGCGTATAGCCGCTAAGGCAATGAAGGGGTTAACTCACCGTGCCCACTTTATTGTGGGTAGCGGGGGTGGGTGAAGGGGGTATTTGGCCCTTGGTGTGAGTTTAGGACTTGCGGGGGGGTTGCGTGTGCACTTAACCCCTTCACGGCCGTAGCAGTTAATACCGCTACGGTCATGAAGGGGTTAAGCCTTCCCGCTACCCCCCGCAAGCCCTAAACAATCACCGTTGGGGCTAATATCCCCTTCACCCACTCCCACTACCCACAATAAAAAAAAATCACACACAGCAGCCGCCCAAAAAATAAATAAATAAATCTAAATAAATAAATAAATAAATGACTAAATAAATACATTTGAAATACATTTTTATTTATAGTGTAGATGTGCAGGGAGTCTCCGGAGCTGAACCGCGTTGGTTTCAGGTCGGGGGACCCCCTGCTCCCCGAGATACAGCCCCCTTTATGAGGTGCCGTTATCCCTCTGCGTTTAAAGTTCCCGATCACGTGACCGCGACCTGTAAACCAAGCAGAGGGATACCGGCACCCCGTAAAGGGGCCTGTATCTCGAGAAGCAGGGGGTCCCCGGACCTAAAACCACAGCGGTTCTGCTCCGGAGACCCTCTGCACATGTACAGAATAAATAAAACACATATATAAATAAAGAATCGTTCTTTACCTTAGAGGCTATGTGCTATGGTAATGAAGCAGCATTTCTGTATTTTAATAATATTGTACAGTGAGCAGGGGGTTCCCTGAGCCAGAAATTAATGCTCAGGGTACCCCCTGCTCCTGCACAATTTTATGGCAATGAAGGGTTAAGGCAGAATAAACAATAAATACATTACATACATATTTTTAATGTGTGTTTTAAACCTTCCTGCCTTCACTGTAATCTATGTAAAAAACCCTCCCCCTATTGTGTGTTTTAAACTTCCCTGCCATCACTGTAATCTATGTAAAAACCCCTCCCCCTATTTTGTGTGAAGCTTCCCTGCCTTCACTGTAATCTATGTAAAAACCCCTCCCCCTATTGTGTGTTTTAAACCTCCCTGCCTTTACTGTAATCTATGTAAAACGTCCTCCCCCTATTGTGTCTGCTAAGATTCCCTGCTTTGACTAATCTGTGTAAGCCCCCCTCCCCCTATTGTGTCAGTTAAATCTGCCTGGCCTGTGTTTCTGTGAGTGCAGTGTACTGTATGTAAATGTGGGGAGGGGGATCCCATGTAAATAACCACACCCACTACCCACTACCCACCTGCACATGGCCCCTCCGCTGCTGCAAAAAAGAGACAAAAATTAAAACATACAAAGTAATGTCCCCTAACCCCTTAATCACCATAGCGGTTATTAACCGCTACAGTCATTAAGGGGTTAACCCACCCTCACCCACCACTCGGGATGCCTACATACCCTCCCACACTAACCCCCCCCCCGTGAGGCCTAACCACCCAGTACCCACAAGGGAGGCCTACCCACATACCGTTGGGCTGGCGGGGCAACTAGACAGACCTACAATTTACCAGCAGCCCTTTTTACACAGGTTCTGGAGGCCTGCTGGTGGGTCCCGCCAGCACCATAGCCCCCAGGTGGTCTCCTTGGGTCACCGTGGGCCACAATTGGGTCCCCACGGTAGGCCCGCGGATGTCTGGGAGCCCCGGGTCAGACCCACAGGTGTCTGCGGGGCCTCGGGTGGTTCCTTCGGGGTCTGGGGAACTCACGAGTGCTCACTACGGGTCCGCGGTGCCCCCACAGAAGTGGGACCACACATCATCATCCCTGCACCTACAGGTCGGCAGTGCCCCCACAGAAGTGGGACCACCGCTTCATACCCGCATGTGTCACCCGTGGAACCACAAGCCTGATACCCTTGGGATACCCGAGGATACCCGCAGGTGGTCTCCAGAGGTCCCACGCAGAACCACGGAACCAACCCTGAATGTAAAAAAAATAAACCTGGCCTATACATTCAATACATACACCCTCCCCCCAACACCTACAGTACAATAATGTGCAAAATAACTATTATCCAGATATGGATAATAGATTAATTGCCCATTATTAAAAACATTAACTAGCATATACAAATAAATAAAGTACTACTGACCTCATCAATACGAAGTGTTCGTCGCCAGAAAAATCCTTGTCTTGCCCACAACATACATAGCAAATACAAAGCCAATACATTGCAATTACATTCAGATATCAATTAACCCCTTAAACACCTTATCAGATAATAACCGCAAAGGTGATTAAGGGGTTAAGCCACAGTGGCCTGATACCCACCCTTCACCCTTGAATTTGTACAGTGGCTTCATCATGCAACTATATATATATATATATATATATATATAGAGAGAGAGAGAGAGAGAGAGAGAGAGAGAGAGAGAGAGAGAGAGAGAGAGAGAGAGAGAGAGAGAGAGAGAGAGAGAGAGAGAGAGAGAGAGAGAGAGAGAGAGAGAGAGAGAGAGAGAGAGAGAGATACTATATATATATATATACAGTATATACACACACATGATGAACCAATATACAAATACATGTAGAAGGGTTATCAAAACCATACTGTCCTACAAATAACACTGCTCCATAGAACTTCTCCATAGACACACTACATTAAAATCAATTTCCTTTAATAATCCCAACTGATTTTACAATCTAAATCATCACAATTCAATGAAAAGCCAATGAAACACCTCACATTCCAATATAAATAATGCATAAAATCTATGCACCATATACATTCTGCAAATGAATCAACCAAGTAAACAAAAATCAATTAGCAATCATTATTTACATCCCTAAACAATTCACACTCCATCCCGAACAATGAAACAATTAACTAATTCACGCCTGGAGCAGAACAAATTAGCCTGTGAAAAAATACAGTACCGACCAGAATACAACCTTTAAAACCAAGGCAACACACAATACAATACCAACGATTACACCTATCTAATTTTAAAATACTTTAAACACACAATAAAGCATAGCAGCATAGTCAAATTAATTTAAAACACATCAAATCAAGCTTTTAAAACAACATCACTTCTTACCCTGTATGTATATATCTCTCTAGACATATATACATACATACATACAGTGGCAAGAAATGATATACCACAAAAAAAAAAAAATACACATGTTAAAAAACCTTTTGAAAAAATTAACAAGTTAAATAAAATACATTTCTTTAGTTCACTTACCATTACTTGCCCCCACCGATTCCCGTTGTGCACCTTACTCACGAACCAATCCACCAGGCACAGGAACTCATAAAATAATAAACCATAAAAAAATAAACTTTAAACTAAAAATCAAAATCAATCCACGGGTCTTCTATTTGTAATCCATCTTCATCTGTATTCTTCTTTCTTCTATCTTCTTCCGGGCGGGGCGGGGTCTTCTTTCCGTCCTCGGCCACGCCCTGGCCTTTTTTCATCCCCGAAGGTCCTTCCTCCGCGGCGTCTGGCTTCAAAATGAGACGACATAGGCTTTTAAAGGCCTATGACGTCACATTTTTCGTCATGGTTCCCACGGTCCTGATTGGGCCGTGAAAACCATGTGTTTTGGCCGATAAAAACAAAATGATGACGTCGCTTAAAGGGAATGAAAGCACAGCCAATCAGAATGGCTTTGCTTCAATTGCCTTTAAGATGACGTCATGAAAAGGCACATGGCCGCCCTCACATGGTATGGTAGCCAATCAGAGCGTGGGAACTCCATCCCTACTCTGATTGGCTCTAGTATACCATGTGACAGAGGTTTGGGGGGAAAAAGGATGTGACGTACTACAGCCAATCAGAGTAGGGATGGAGTTCCCACGCTCTGATTGGCTCTAGTACCATGTGACAAGCTTTCAATGACTTCACATCCTTTTTCCCCCCAAGCCTCTGTCACATGGTATACTAGAGCCAATCAGAGTAGGGATGGAGTTCCCATGCTCTGATTGGCTACCATACCATGTGAGGGCAGCCATGTGCCTTTTCATGACGTCATCTTAAAGGCAATTGAAGCAAAGCCATTCTGATTGGCTGTGCTTTAATTCCCTTTAAGTGACGTCATCATTTTTTTTTTATCGGCCAAAACACATGGTTTTCACGGCCCAATCAGGACCGTGGGAACCATGACGAAAAATGTGACGTCATAGGCCTTTAAAAGCCTATGTCGTCTCATTTTGAAGCCAGACGCCGTGGAGGAAGAGCCTCCGGGGAAGAAAAAAGGCCAGGGCGTGGCCGAGGATGGAAGAAGACCCCGCCCCGCCCCGCCCGGAAGAAGATAGAAGAAAGAAGAATACAGATGAAGATGGATTATAAATAGAAGACCCGTGGATTGATTTGGACTTTTAGTTTAAAGTTTATTTTTTTATGGTTTATTATTTTATGGGTTCCTGTGCCTGGTGGATTGGTTCGTGAGTAAGGTGCTCAACGGGAATCGGTGGGGGCAAGTAATGGTAAGTGAACTAAAGAAATGTATTTTATTTAATTTGTAAATTTTTTCAAAAGGTTTTTTAACATGTGTATTTTTTTTTTTTGTGGTACTGCTGCGGCCGAGTTTATTCGAGCATTTGCCCGTTCTCGGCCGCAGCAGTAACCTGGCGCGCGCCGGAGGGTGCCCGGCGCGCGCCGCAGCAGCGGAAGAGCGCCCTCCGATCGGGGCGCTCTCCCTCCCTCTGCCGGGTCCGCCGGGTCCCCCGGAACCCCCTGCCGCCGTCCCCCACATCGCGGGACACCAGGGCTCCCTCGGGGAGCCCTGGACGCGCGTGCAGGGGGCGCTGGCACCCGATGACACGTGACCGCGCACCGGTGACGCGCGGCACGCCGAGGGAGTGGGGCTAGCAAGCCGGGGCATCCCCCGGCTTGCGGAACTAGCCCTGCTCGAATAAATCGTGTTGGTAGTGTATATCATTTCATGCCACTGTATGTATGTATGTATATATGTCTAGAGAGACATATACATACAGGGTAAGAAGTGATGTTGTTTTAAAAGCTTGATTTGATGTGTTTTAAATTAATTTGACTATGCTGCTATGCTTTATTGTGTGTTTAAAGTATTTTAAAATTAGATAGATGTAATCGTTGGTATTGTATTGTGTGTGTTGCCTTGGTTTTAAAGGTTGTATTCTGGTCGGTACTGTATTTTTTCACAGGCTAAATTGTTCTGCTCCAGGCATGAATTAGTTAATTGTTTCATTGTTCGGGATGGAGTGTGAATTGTTTAGGGATGTAAATAATGATTGCTAATTGATTTTTGTTTACTTGGTTGATTCATTTGCATAATGTATACTGCTGCGACACACTTTATTCGAGCAAATACCCAGTATGTACCTGGCAGATACCTGGAATGCGCCGCTCCTCACCTCTGACAAGCCCCGTTGCGTTTGCCTTCCCAGCCATGGTTTATGCCTGGCTGACGGGCGGCTGATCTGTTAAATGATAATGATTAGGATTTAATAGGCTGCAATGCTTCGCGTGTCTACCAGATGGCATAAATTCATGAATTGTAATGCAGTATATATATATACTGTGCAGTATTGCAGCCAGCGGGAATAAAATGCTTCAATCCCTGCCTGGAAAATAACGCAATGCACTCGGGTAGAAAACAGTCACAAACCTCAATACACCCGAGTATACCCGAATTCGTGGGACTAGCCGAGCTCGAATAAAGTGTGTCGCCAGTGTATGGAGCATAGATTTTATGCATTATTTATATTGGAATGTGAGGTGTTTCATTGGCTTTTCATTGAATTGTGATGATTTAGATTGTAAAATCAGTTGGGATTATTAAAGGAAATTGATTTTAATGTAGTGTGTCTATGGAGAAGTTCTATGGAGCAGTGTTATTTGTAGGACAGTATGGTTTTGATAACCCTTCTACATGTATTTGTATATTGGTTCATCATGTGTGTGTATATACTGTATATATATATATATATATATATATATATATATATATATACTGTATATATCTCTCTCTCTCTCTCTCTGTATATATATACAGTATATATATATATAGTTGCATGATGAAGCCACTGTACAAATTCATGGGTGAAGGGTGGTATCGGACCACTGTGGCTTAACCCCTTAATCACCTTTGCGGTTATTATCTGATAAGGTGTTTAAGGGGTTAATTGATATCTGAATGTAATTGCAATGTATTGGCTTTGTATTTGCTATGTATGTTGTGGGCAAGACAAGGATTTTTCTGGCGACGGACACTTCGTATTGATGAGGTCAGTAGTACTTTATTTATTTGTATATGCTAGTTAATGTTTTTAATAATGGGCAATTAATCTATTATCCATATCTGCAAAATAGTTATTTTGCACATTATTGTACTGTAGGTGATGGGGGGGGGGTGTATGTATTGAATGTATAGGCCAGGTTTATTTTTTTTACATTCAGGGTTGGTTCCGTGGTTCTGCGTGGGACCTCTGGAGACCACCTGCGGGTGTCCTTGGGTATCCCAAGGGTATCAGGCTGGTGGTTCCACGGGTGACACATGCGGGGATGAAGCGGTGGTCTCACATCTGTGGGGGCACCGCCGACCTGTAGTCTGCGGGGATGACGATGTGTGGTCCCACTTCTGTGGGGGCACCGCCGACCCGTAGGTGCGGGGATGATGATGTGTGGTCCCACTTCTGTGGGGGCACTGCGAACCCGTAGTGAGCACCCGTGAGTTCCCCAGACCCCCGAGGGAACCACCCGAGGCCCCGCAGACACCTGTGGGTCTGACCCGGGGCTCCCAGACATCCGCGGGCCTACCGTGGGGACCCAATTATGGCCCACGGTGTCCCAAGAAGACCACCTGGGGGCCATGGTGCTGGCGGGACCCACCAGCAGGCCTCCAGAACCTGTGTAAAAAGGGCTGCTGGTAAACTGTAGGTCTGTCCAGTTGCCCCGCCAGCCCACCGGGGACTCGCGTGGGGCTGCGTTATGAACCCTGTATGTAAAAGAATAAATCTTGTATTTACGGGGAGGGGAGGGGCACAGGGGTTGGGTAATGTATTTAATAAATAGAATGATGTTTATTGTGGGGCACTGTATTGTTTTTATTGTGGGTAGTGGGGGGGGGGGGTGTTTCCCCAACTGTATGTGGGTAGGCCTCCCTTGTGGGTACTGGGTGGTTAGGCCTCACGGGGGGGGGGGGGTTAGTGTGGGAGGGTATGTAGGCATCCTGAGGGGTGAGTGAGGGTGGGTTAACCCCTTAATGACTGTGATTAAGGGGTTAGGGGACATTACTTTGGATGTTTTAATTTTTGTGTCTGTTTTGCAGAAGTGGAGGGGCCATGGCCAGGATGGGGGGGGTAATGGTATGTGGGTAGGGGGTGAGGGTGGTTAGACCTCACAGTATGCACATCAGGTCCCCCCCCCCTCCCTACATTACATACACTGCACTCACAGCAATACAGGCAGGGAGGGAGATTTAACAGAAACATTAGGGGGAGGGGGCTTTACACAGATCACAGTGAAGGAGGTGGGGTTATAACCCACTCCCCCTCCCCACATTTACATACACTGCACTCACAGCAACACAGGCAGGGAGGGAGATTTAACAGAAACATTAGGGGGAGGGGGCTTTACACAGACCCCAGTCAAGGAGGTGGGGTTATAACCCACTCCCCCTCCCCAAATTTACATACACTGCACTCACAGCAACACAGGCAGGGAGGGAGATTTAACAGAAACATTAGGGGGTGGGCTTTAAACAGATTACACTGAAGGCAGAGAGATTTAACAGAAACATTAGGGGGGAGGGGGCTTTAAACAGATTACACTGAAGGCAGAGAGATTTGACAGAAACATTAGGGGGAGGGGGCTTTAAACAGATTACACTGAAGGCAGGGAGATACAGGGGATGTACTATACTGTATGTTGTTTATTGCAATGCTTCAATGTGTGTATAATGTATAATGTTTTTTACAATTAGATAAATGTAATCCTTGGTATTGTAAGGGTTAGCTTTGGTTTTAAATTGTGTTTTCTGGTTGTTACTTACAGTATATATTGATTTTTGTTTACTTGATTGGTTAAAATAGTTGACTTGTTTGGAAGTGTTTGTATTTAGCTTGCAATGATATTGTTAACATTCATTTGCAGAATGTATATGGTGCATAGATTTTATGCATCATTTATACAATGTAAATGCAATGTATGGATTGGAATGTGAGGTTTTTCTTTGTCATTTGATGATTTAGATTGTAAGATCAGTTAGGATTATTAAAGGAAATTCATTGTAATGTAGTGTCTGTATGGAGAAGTGTTGTTTGTAGGACCGTATGGTTTTGATAACCCTTCTACATTTATTTGTATATTGGTTCATCATGTGTGTGTATATACTGTGTGTGTATATATATATATATATACATATATATATATATATATACAGTATATATATATACATATATACAGTATATACTGTATATGTATAGGGATTGTTATTATATATATACAGGCATACCCCGCTTTAAGGACACTCGCTTTAAGTACACTCGCGAGTAAGTACATTTTGCTCAATAGGCAAATGGCAGCTCACGCATGCGCCTGTCAGCACGTCCTGAACAGCAATACTGGTTCCCTACCTGTACCGATCTGTGCGCAAGCGGGGAGACTATAGAGCCTGTTATTTACATCAGTTATGCACGTATATGACAATTGCAGTACGTTACATGCATCAAAAGTGGGAAAAAGGGAGTGCTTCACTTTAAGTACATTTTCACTTTACATACATGCTCCGGTCCCATTGCGTACGTTAATGCGGGGTATGCCTGTATACTGTATATATACAGTATATATATATTTATACCGCTACGGTCGTGAAGGGGTTAAGTGCACCCGCTACCCCCCCGCAAGCCCTAAACAACCACCGTTGGGGCTAGTACCCCCTTCACCCACCCCCACTACCCACAATAAAAAAAATTCACACACAGCAGCAGCACAATTAATATATAAATCTAAATAAATAAATAAATGAATATAAATAAATACATTTAAAATACATTTTTATTCATAGTGTAGATGTGCAGAGGGTCGTCGGAGCTGAACCGCTTTGATTTTAGGTCTGGGGACCCCCTGCTTCCCGAGATACAGCCCCCCCACTCTCAGACACACACACACTCTCTCTCAAACACACATACTCACCCACACTCACCCACACACACACAATCACCCACACACACACAATCACCCACACACACACAGCCAATCACCCACACACACCCCCAGTCACCCACACCATCACCACACACACCATCACCCACACACACCATCACCCACACACACAAACCATCACCCACACACACACACCATCACCCACACACACTCACCATCACCCACACACACAAGAGTATGAAGTCCACTCCATACTCGATTCTCCATACTCGATTGTCCATTGAAAGAGTTATGGACCGGAGGAACGTTCCTGGATTCCGTCTCACCACATTCACGCCCCAACGCTCCTTAGGCAGTTTCGCCGGAAGTTCCCTCATAAGCCATGGCAGGATCGTCCGGAGTCCGATCTTCAAGGGGGGGATACTGTGACGGATCAGGGGACTCACGCTTCCCAGCGTGTCCCCGTCACCTCTGTTTCCACTGCCTCTAGCCCTCCCTCTTCCCGGCATACTCACTCTTCCCCTTCCTTTCCTCTCGGCCGTTCCTCTGTGGCGCGGTTGGCATACCCTGACATGCGTTCAGGTCACGTGCGCGCGTTCGCAATCACTTGCTCCCCTCCACGGCACTCGCGGCCCCCGGCGTGTCTCTATTCCCACAGCCTCCACATTATGTTGCTCCTCCGCTTCTCCCTGTCCCTCTCTCCCTCATTGCAGAGCGCCCCCACGGTGCTGCGTTCCTCACGCTCTGTGACACACGTGGTGCACGCGCATAGTACCCTTACAGAGGGCGCGCGCACACGCTCCAGTTATCTACAAGCCATATCTCTTAATTATTCCCCTGTCTCCTCCCCTGCTTTCTCAGACCTATCCCTGCAAACGCTCACTCAACCCTCTGCTCCTCCTCTCTCCCTTATTGGTTCTCCTTCCTTTATAACCCCACTCTGTCCTCTTACTCATTGCTCTGCATAGCTTTCCTGTGACTCCTGTGTGTGCAGTCTCTATGCCTAGCTCCTTGTTTGTTTCAGCACTGGTTCCTGTCCTTGACCCTGTTTGGATTGCACTGGCTTGAACTCGTGTACTGCTTTGGATTTGACTACTCTGCTTTCTCCAACCCTTGAACACTGGCTTTTACGGACATCACTACGCTGCCCGCTCCAATCCTTGAACTCTGGCACACGGACATTACTATCCGATCTCTGGCACCCCGGACTCTGCAAGTATACGTTAACCCTTTCTTACCAGGCCCAGCAATGCATTACCAAACTCCGGGCACGCCCTCACTGCTGTGGGTGTGTGTTATACCCTTACCCACCTCAGTACTGGGGACTGGCCAGGTCTGCGGGCATACAGGTGTTACAATATAACACATAAAGGGGAGAAGTGCTTCAGACATAAAAGTAACATTTAGGAAAAGTAGTCCCTGCTCCGAAGAGCTTACAATCTAATTTGTTGGTAGGAAGAACGTACAGAGACAGAAGGAGAGCATTCTGGTAAGTGCATCTGCAAGGGGCCAAGGTTAATGTATGAGGTTTTAATTATCAGCGATGGAGCTACTCATATGCTTCCTTAAGCAGGTCTGTTTTAAGGTGAGTCTTAAAGGTGGATAGAGAAGGTGCTAGTCGGATATTGAGGGGAAGGGCATTCCAGAGGTGTGGGACAGTCAGTGAGAATGGTTTAAGGTGGGAGGAGGGCTTTAGAAACAAAAGGGGTAGAGAGAAGACATTCTTGAGCAGAACGCAAGAGTCGGGATGGTGTACAGTTAGGTTCGGAAATAATTGGACACCGATACAAGTTTTGTTATTTCGGCTGTATACCACAATAAATTCAAGTTACAGTTAAATAATGAACATGGGCTTAAAATGCTGTCTTTCAGCTTTAATTTGAGGGTACTCACATCCAAATTGGAGGCAGGGTTTAGGAATTACATCTCTTTAATGTGTAGCCTGCTCTTTTTCAAAGGATGAAAAGTAATTGGACAATTGACTCAAAAGCTGTATTATGGATAGGTGTGGGCTATTCCTTCATTATTTCATCATCAATTAAGCAGGTAAAAGGTCTGGAGTTGATTCCAGGTGTGGCATTCTAATTTGGAAGCTGTTGGAAAAACAAACTCTGAATAAGAAAAATGGATTAAAAACAAATGTAAATAATTCTTAAACTTACTATAACCTAATATATTTTTATTCTAGGTGTAATACATCTCCTCCTGTTGTCCTAAAAGTAAATTTACAGGGAACCAGATAATGTTTAAAGATATATTTCTCCAATACAGTATAGATAAATCTCCTGTTGGAGGAAATTTTTCATTTTCTGAATTTAACCTGTTTATTTAAATTCTCTTAATTAAAAATCTCATCCTCAAAGAAAATTGCTATGTTTGCGTGTGTTCTTAAGGGACCAAAAATGGAACAAATGGGGGGGTGGGGGGGGGAATGGGGGGGGAGAGGGTAAGGGAAGGGGAGGGGATGGGAAAGGAAAGACAAGGGAGAAGTGGATAAGAGACAACAAGGTTCAGACATATCACCCTCAGTTGAAAGTAACAATTGTACATTCTATAACCAATCAGTTAAAAAATGGCTAAGATTCCATTCAATATTTAGACCGCAGGGAGAAGGGGTCCTTAACATGAAGATCCAATAAGCCTCCCTGCGGTCCAATAGATTGAGTTTGTTGCCTCCTCGTTCTCTTAATGAAAGTTTTTCAATGCCTCTCACTGTCAAATTTCTTGCACCCCCATGTTTACATTCCGTAAAATGTTTGGACACGGGGTGCAAACAGTCCTGTTTTTTAATCAGCATTAGTTTTTCCATCACTCTCCTCTTGAGTGCCCTGGTTGTTCGACTCACATAATTCAATCCACATCCACATGTTAGTAGATACACAACAAAGTGTGTATCAGAATTAATGTAGGATTTGATTGGAAATGTTTTTGTTGAACTCGTGCCCGAAAAACAGGAGGATGGCACCATCAAATTACAGATCTTGCATCCCCCGCACCGAAAATAACCCTTAGTAATAAATGTCGGGTTTGAGACTAAAGGGTTGGTGACAATACTGGGGGATACAGCTGTAGCTATTGTGTTGGCGCGTCTGTAGACATAGCGAGGGCCCATTTTCACAAACCCTTCCAGACTATGATCCATGCGTTACAACTTCCAATGTTTCCGCATTATTTGTTGAACTTGATAGCTATGTCTATTGTATTGTATTATAAACATCGGATTATCATCCATGTCCAAGGATGTGGTTACCTACATAGTTACATAGTTACATAGTAGATGAGGTTGAAAAAAGACGTACGTCCATCAAGTTCAACCTATGCTAAATTTAGACAACAGATACTTTATACTATATTTATACTTACTTATTGATCCAGAGGAAGGCAAACAAAAAAACCCATTAAGGGGAAAAATGAATTCCTTCCTGACTCCAAGAATTGGCAATCGGGTTAATCCCTGGATCAACATCCTTCCCATGTATACTTATTTGGTATATCCCTGTATACCTTTCCCATCTAAAAAGATGTCCAACCTTTTTTTGAACAAATCTATTGTATCTGCCATCACAGTCTCCATGGGTAATGAATTCCACATTTTAACTGCCCTTACTGTAAAGAAGCCTTTCCTTTGTTGCTGGTGAAATTTCCTTTCCTCCAACCTTAAGGGATGGCCCCGAGTCCTTTGTACTGCCCGTGGGATGAATAGTTCTTTTGAAAGCTCCTTGTATTGTCCCTGAATATATTTGTATATAGTTATCATATCCCCTCTTAGACGCCTCTTTTCTAATGTAAATAAATCTAATTTAGCTAGCCTCTCCTCATAAGTTAGAATGTCCATTCCCTTTATTAATTTGGTGGCTCTTCTCTGCACTCTCTCTAGTTCCATAATGTCTTTTCTTAGGATTGGTGCCCAAAATTGTACTCTATATTCAAGGTGTGGTCTTACCAATGCTTTGTAAAGGGGCATAATTATGTTTACTTCCCTTCCATCCATTGCCCGTTTGATGCAAGATAAGATCTTGTTTGCCTTTGCAGCTACTGCATGACATTGGGCACTATTGCTAAGCCTGCTGTCGACAAGCACTCCTAAATCCTTCTCCAATAAGGATTCCCCCAATATATCTCCATTTAATTTGTAAGTCGCCTTTTTATTCTTGCATCCCAAATGCATAACCTTACATTTATCTGTATTAAACCTCATTTGCCATTTACCTGCCCACGTTTCCAGTCTCTCCAAGTCCTTCTGAAGAGAAATTACATCCTGCTCTGATTGTATTACCTTACCTAATTTAGTATCATCAGCAAAGATGGAGACTTTGCTCTCGATCCCAACCTCAAGGTAATTAATAAACAAGTTAAAAAGCAGGGGTCCTAGTACAGATCCTTGAGGTACTCCACTCATGACATTAGCCCAATCTGAAAAAGTTCCATTTATGACAACCCTCTGTTGTCTATCCTTTAACCAGTTTTCAGTCCAGGTGCATATATTTTTACTGAGTCTAATTTTCTTTATTTTGTACACCAACCTCTTGTGTGAAACCATATCAAAAGCCTTTGCAAAATCTAAGTAGACCACATCAAATTCCTACTTACCTCCTCAAAGAAACAAATAAGGTTAGTTTGGCAAGATCTATCCTTCATCAATCCATGCTGAACTATTACTAATAATTTTGTTTTCCATTAGGTATTCCTGAATATTATCCCGTATTAAACCTTCGGGTAGTTTCCCTTCTATTGAAGTCAGGCTTACAGGTCTGTAATTCCCCGGGTGTGATCTAGCTCCCTTTTTAAATATAGGCACCACATCTGCTTTACGCCAATCTTGTGGTACTGAGCCTGTGGAAATGGAGTCCTTGAATATTTAATCTAATGGTTTTGCTATTACTGAGCTTAACTCCTTGAGAACTCTTGGATGTATGCCATCGGGCCCAGGGGCCTTATTTACTTTAATTTTTTCAAGTCGCTTATGAACTTCTTCCTCAGTTAACCAATTGTTCATTAATATGGAGGTTGTGGCTTCCTCCTGTGGCGCTACTATTGAACTTGATTCTTCCCTGGGAAATATGCTCCTGTGCATTCTTTTTAATTGTGGAAGACATTCTGAATTTATTTTTTCACATGTATTTTTAATTTTTATTGTCAGATGATTGAAATAAAGATTGTCTATCCATTGAGGATACTTCCTCAAAACCCCTCTGTAACATCTCAACTTGGTACCCCCTCTGCAGAAAACATTGGGTCAATTCCTCAGAACGAAGAATGAAATCATCCCAAGTGGAACAATTCCTCCTCACTGAGGAATTTACCCGTTGGAATACCCTTAATGACTGAGCAGTGATGGCAGCTGTCTGCCTTCAGCAACGTATTTCTGGAATTCTGTTTTCTAAAGACATCCGTTTGGATATCCTTATTAATGTCTATATAGAGTAAAAGGTCCAGGTAGTGTATATGGTGATGGTGAATATTGTGCTTGAATTTTAAATTATACAAGTTTTGATTAATAAAATAAAAAAAGGCATAAAGTGTCACTAAATCCCCATCCCAAATAAAAATCAAATAATCAATAAAGCATTTGTAAAAAGTGATATGTTTTCTATAAGGATTAATACCACCAAAAATAAACATAGACTCCCACCACCCCATACATAAATTAGCGTAAGAAGGTGCAAAACTCGTGCCCATAGCTGTGCCTTGTAACTGTAAATAAAACTTGTGATCAAATGAAAAATAATTGTGAGTGAGTAGAAATCTTATTGCATCCAAAATAAAAGTGGTGTTAAATTCATTACTACCTGGACCCTGTAGAAAATGACGAACCACCACCAATCCCTGGTCATGATGGATAAATGAGTACAAGGAGGTCACGTACAGGGTGACCCAGATAGATTGTGACCCCCATTTAACATTTTTAAGTTGGATGATAAGATCACCAGAGTCTAAAATAAATGATGAAAGGTTTCTCACAAAGGGTTGTAGATATCTGTCAATATATTTCGACAAGCCATCTCCCAAAGATCAAATAGACGAAACGATTGGTCTCCCCGGAGGGTCGACCAATGCCTTATGGATCTTTGGGAGATGGTAAATAGCAGGAACAACAGGACATGGATTAACCAAAAATTGTATTTCTTTTTTATTTAATACATTGGTTATTTTGCCCAATTCGATCAAGTCTAGAAAGGCCCTAGAAAAGGTATCTGTGGGATCACCTGGGAGCTCAGAGTAGGTGGTAGCATCCCTAAGTTGGCGATAGGCCTCCTTGAGGTAGCTAGCCCTACTCTGGACCACTACCGCTCCCCTTTTGTCTGCATTTTTGATAACTATTAATGAGTTATCTTGTAATGATTTTATGGTTTGTCTCTCATTAGCACTAAGATTATCCATGTGGGGGTATTTAAATGAAAAACCCTCCGCCAACAGTCGTAGAACTCTGATTACTAAGTTTTCAAAGGTGGATAAATAATGACTCTTGGCGTATTGGGGGTAGAAGATGGATTTCCCCTTCAGGTCAGATTGCCAGACACTGAAGTCTGGTAAATTAATTGACTGTGAATCATCTTCATGTTCACCCAAGAGATCATTTAGATCCTTTAAATCTTGTATGTCACACGTCTCCCTGAAATGTGAAATTCCATCCTCTCTCCCCAACATATTGGAGGCTCTCCCATTCAGATTATCTTCTATGGAGAAGTTTTCTTCCTCAACGGACGTCATGGGGTTAGATTCCATGGTTTCATCCCCTCCATCTGGTTTCTTCTGAAAAAAAGACTTTAGGGTTCATTTGCACACAAATTTTTGAATGTCCATTGCTGTGTTGAATAAGTCCAAATCCATGGTTGGCACAAATTTAAGTCCTTTACTTAGTAATGATATTTCTGAATCAGAAAGTTCTTGTCCAGATAAATTGATGACAGATGAAACATCCTCAATGATTGGGTTTTCCTCTTCTTTGGAATCCTGTCTCCATCTTTTCTTCTTTCCTCTCCTGGTTCTTTTATGATTTTTTCGGAAGAGAGGGAAGTTTTTTTGCTGTTGTTTCCCATATTTTTGATTTTTAGAAGAGGAAGGATCCTCTTGAGAGGATCTATAGCCCCCTGTCGCTGTGCTCTGTCTTGGGCTTGAAGTCGGAGGTTGAGCCTGATAACCTGACTGATCTGTCTGAGAAAATGATACAGAAAGAGAAAAGTTCTCCATATCGGAGATATCTGAATCCCCACTTGGTTGTTCACTATTTCGTGTTTTAAGTATTGATTTACGGGGTGTTGATCTAAAACATTTTATGGAATGTAAACATGGGGGTGCAAAAAATTTGACAGTGAGAGGCATTGAAAAACTTTCATTAAGAGAACGAGCCAGCGACAAACTCAATCTATTGGACCGCAGGAAGGCTTATTGGATCTTCATGTTAAGGACCCCTTCTCCCTGCGGTCTAAATATTGAATGGAATCTTAGCCATTTTTTGAACTGATTGGTTATAGAATGTACAATTGTTACTTTCAACTGAGGGTGATATGTCTGAACCTTGTTGTCTCTTATCCACTTCTCCCTTGTCTTTCCTTTCCCATCCCCTCCCCTTCCCTTACCCTCTCCCCCTCCCTCTCCCTCCTTTCCCCCCCGTCACCCCCCCCCATTTGTTCCATTTTTGGTCCCTTAAGAACACATGCAAAACATAGCAATTTTCTTTGAGGATGAGATTTTTAATTAAGAGAATTTAAATAAACAGGTTAAATTCAGAAATTGAAAAATTTCCTCCAACAGGAGATTTATCTATACGTTATTGGAGAAATATATCATTAAACGTTATCTGGTTCCCTGTAAATGTACTTTTAGGACAACAGGAGGAGATGTATTACACCTAGAATAAAAATATATTAGGTTATAGTAAGTTTAAGAATTATTTACCTTTGTTTTAATCAATTTTTCATATTCAGAGTTTGATTTTCTTTTTTCAATGTCATAATGAAGCATAGAAGCTTTTGTGTTTGATATATGAAATAGCTCTTGTAGCCTGCGCGGAGTAGCGGGGACCTCGCGGTAGGTCGGGCAGTTGCAGGGGTGGTCGTGTCGCCGGGGGCTCCCAGCAACATCAGTGGCAGGGCGCTGCCATCTTGCGTGCGTTTGCGCATGCGCAGGAAGTCGCACATGCGCAGGAAGTTGCGCATGCGCAGTGCAGCCCCAGGAATACCGGCAGCCATGTTGCGTTTGGCGCGAGGTTCGCACATGTGTGGTGCGTATGTGGAGTCGCGCCGGCCATTACATGTAGTGCAGGGACCCATAGAAGTAGCGCAAGCGCAGGTAGGGCTAGCGGCGGCCATTATAGGGTTGTGCAAGCACAGTGCACATAGCACACGCGGCCCCAATGCTAAAGAGGTCCTGAGTGGACTACAACTCCCAGCAGCCTCTGGGGACTGCCCTATGATCCCTGTCACATGCAGCCAGACAGCCAATAAGGCTTACAGATTTTCATGCTGCATTTGGATACATTGTTGTGTGCTGAGTCAGGAAGCAGACAGGAGAACACATGAGTCAGTTGGAGCTGGGTTAAGGTAGGGGGAGGTAGTGTGTGTGTAGGGAGCAAGTGCCTGATACACTAGGTCAGGTTACTAACCTGATACACTAGGTCAAGTTACACCCTAGGCCCCAGCTAGGCCCAACTCATCAGTAGATGTGTAGCTGCTGTAGGGAAGGCCCTAAGGTAGGGACTTTGCCCTTTTAGCAGTTAGTTTAGTCATGGAGACAGCTGCAGTGCTGCATGCTCTGACAAGGAGGGAACAAGTGTGTTTGGGATCAGACCTGCCTCACTCAAGATAGAGACTATCTGTGTGGTGTGAGACTATCCGAATTGGAAGAGGACGCCATTGCTGCGGATTCAGCGCTGGACGCAGACGGGTATTTTCCTGTTGTTTGCTGTACCTGGGTGCAGGAGCCCCAGGCAGGTATATCTACAAGTGCACCAACTTTAACCCACATACCGGTTTCCTTACAGGCGCTGATCACGCCTAGTGGGTGAGTGGGTGGGACTATTGGGACACTTGGGTATAGCGGTGGGGTTGAGGTACACTGACACGGCTGTGTTGCATATGTTGATGTGATGTGATTATTCTGCATATAGTAAACAGTTTATATATATACTTCAGTATTTGTGTTTCCTATTTGTGGGTCCTGTGTCAGGGGTCATTCTATATGCCTGGAATCCCTGCACAGGTGGAGGCGCTGTAAGCATACGTTCCAGAATACACCCCAGGCTCCCAGTGGCGGAGGTTCAGGCCTCCTGTGAGCCTATCAGGTATTGCACCACACTGGTAACATATGTAGATTTCCCCACATGGTCCCTATCTGCGATTAGGGGTGGGGGGGGGGGGGCAAAATGTGTTACACTCTGTTTATATATGTTTGTATTTACCTACAGGTGTCTTTTGTATGCACAAGGGGGATCCCAACAAGAATGGGGGTTCATTATGTGTACTTTTGCACTGGGGTGTGGTCTTCACTTCTCCTACCACTGTTTATTCCATGGAGTGGAGAGAGAGAGGGGGGGGGGGGGGTTGTAGCGGGGATGCACCTCATATGGAGAGAGAGGGGGGGATTTGTGTAGGATGGAGCAGACTGGGTCTTCCCCGTGGATATAGGCTGGTTAAGCTGGGGGCAGTCAGGGAGCAGTGCCGCTCTGATCTCGGCGGGCAGGGATTCATCTGCACTGACAGGGCGCAGTGTGTCCCGTTCTGCTTGAGGGAAGAGGGTTTGTTCCTGTCACTCGCCTCCAGCGTCGAGGAGATGATTGGATGGTGACGTCATCAAGGGGCATTACCTAGGAGGTAGATACCGACACCTAGTAGACATGCACACTCGCAGGAGTGTGCACGAACGCGGTGGTGACGTCCCACACACCCGTTTTTTGGCGCAAATTTTGATTAGTGAGATTTACATTATGTAGAGTATATAAGGGGGTCCCCAGTGCATTGTACCATACTCCTTGATAAAGCACCGTGTTGTGTGAAACGCATAGGAGCGTCCACCCTCCTTGTTTGTCATGTGTGATAGACAATAAACATTTTTCTATTTTTATACACCTGTCTCCTGGGCAGTGCGCTGCTTTGTTCATTTATTTGCATATTTTTGCTCTAGTATACAATACACATGCAAACAACAGCCAATAGTATGAAAGTATATTATTGCTTATTTTTAAGCATATCAAGCCAGAACAATGTATTTGGTAGTTTCCAACTGATACCCCCAGGTAATTTGTTTATGGAAAGGTATTTTTGTTTTCTATTGGGATGAAGGTTAATTGTGAAACATACAGTAGGAAGTGTATTTGAAATTGAACAAAAAATATATATATATATTTATAATAATTAAATCATTGCACTGTTATTGCTTTATAAATGATTTAGAAGTTGTTAAGTTTTCTGTAATCTAAACAGTTTATTTTAATAACACAGTAAACCTTGTAAATTCTATTTTTTTTTTTTGTAAATATTTTTTCCTTTATTGGTGTCATACAGCGGGTAGGTACATGTTACAGAAACTGGCTAACAAGCCAACTTGTATATACGGCGCAGTACATGTACATTACATGGGAGAGGTAAGCGACACTCAATAATCCCTTTTCCTTTTTTCAGTGATGAAATGGAGGGGGGGAGACGAAGGAAGGGTGGATAGTTTGGAACGACTTTGGGAAGAGAGAGGGGGAGGACGGGGGGGGGAGGGTATGGGGGGGGGGGAAGGATTTTGAGGTTCGTCGGTCGGGGGGGGGAGGGGGGTTGCTGTAAGGTTTATGTGGGGGTTGGTAGTCCTGGCCAAGGTTCCCAGACTGAATAAAATTGTGGGGTTTTTTGTTTCAGCATTGCCGTCAGTTTTTCCATAGTCATAATTCCGTCTATCCTAGAGATCACTGTCCTTCTGGAGGGGGCTTTAATTTTCTTCCACGCCGCCGCAACACAGCATCTCGCAGCCGTCAATATTGCCGCTGTGAGTCTGGCAGCAGGGGCAGGGAGGTTGTCGATTGGTTTTCCCAGCACGTAGGTCAGCGGGTCCAGGGGTATTTCTATATCCAGGGTCTCGGTCAGGAGGCCCTGGATCCGGGACCAGAATCTTTGGATCTCCGAGCATGTCCACCAAATATGGGGCATGTCCCCCCTTTGACCACAACCTCTCCAGCATTCGTCTGAAGTGCCTGGGTAGATTTGGCTCAGTCTACTCGGGGTCAGGTACCAGTGGAGTAATATTTTATAGATGTTTTCTTTTGTGACGGAACAAATTGATGTTTTGGTGGCTGCCTCCCAGATATCCTCCCAGTCCTCAAGGTCCAAGTTGGTATTTAGGTCTTCGTTCCATTTCTGCATATACAGGTGATTGGGGGGGGGCTGGGATGCCTCGAGCGTTTTATATATCTCCGATATGAGGCCCTTTTGGTATTCGCCTTTGAGGCAGAGGGTCTCGAATCTGGAGCGCGGCGGGAACCTTAGGGTAGGGGACTGGATTCTAAGGAAGTGTCGAAACTGTAGGTATTGGAATATGGGTAAATCGGGGGACGAAAATTTAGCTCTTAGTTCCGGGAGGGGCATGGCCTCGTCTTTTTCCAGCAAATCCGCAACCACTCTGATGTTTAAGCCTTGAAATTGGCTGAATTGGGTTCGGGCGCACCCGGGTGGGAAGTCCGGGTTCCCGAATAAGGGGGTCAATTGAGAGGGGGTTGAAGCTAGGCCGTATTTCCCTTTGGTTTTTAACCATGTCGACCACCTGCATCTCATAGCCCCGAGGCTAAGTCTCAATGATTTCTTGTTTTTGTGGGATGGGGACCACAATAGAGTTGGGAGGGTGTTCGGGGACGCGTGGTGTGTCTCTATCTCCAGCCAGCAATTGGAGGTGGGGGGGCTGTTCCATACTACCGCCTGCCTCAATTGGGCTGATTGGTAGTATCGGAGTATGTCCGGTGCCCCCAGGCCCCCTCTCGTCCTCGAGGCCAAGAGTACTGACCGTGGGACCCTGGCTCTCCGTTGTTGCCAAATAAACCTTAGGATATGGGCCTGGATATTCCTCAGTTCTGCTAGTGGTACAGGGACGGGGAGGGTCTGAAAGAAGTAGAGTAAACGGGGTAGGATATTCATTTTGGTGGATACTATTCTTCCGAACCAGGAGATCTGGTGGGTTAGCCAGGTCTCTAGATCTTTTAAGATTTGGTGGAAGAGGGAGGGGTAGTTAATTTGGTATAATGAGTTATATGAGCTCGCTATTTTAATTCCAAGGTACTTGATATGGGAACTATTCCATTTGTATTTAAATTTCTTTTGTAGGGCTGACCAAACGGGGTTCGGTAGGGAGATGCTGAGCGCCTCCGACTTGTCAGTATTGACTTTATAGTCTGACAGTTGGCCAAATTCGTTGAGGAGTTTTTCTAGGTTAGGGAGGGAGGTGAGGGGGTCTAACATGGTGAGGATTATGTCATCGGCGAACAGGGATATTTTGTATTCCCTGTCTCCGATTGGGATACCTTTAATAGTGGGTTCAGTTCTAATTCGGGCGGCCAGGGGCTCTATGGATAGGGCGAAAAGTAAAGGGGAGAGGGGGCAGCCTTGTCTAGTGCCGTTTTGTATTTTTATTGGGTTGGAGCGGCCTCCCGGGAGTTTTAGTAGGGCTGTTGGGTTAGTATAGAGGGCCCGGACGCCAGCAAGAAATGGTCCGGAGAAGCCGAATTGGCTCATCGTTTGGTCGAGGTAGGACCATCTGATGCGGTCAAAGGCCTTCTCCGCGTCGAGGCTTAGTATCAGGGCCTGGGATTGTTTGAGGTGCACGTGGTCTATTATATCAATAATTTTACGGGTGTTGTCAGAGGCCTGTCTTCCTGACACAAATCCCACCTGGTCTATATGAATTAGTCTTGGGAGAATAGGATTCAGCCTGTTTGCGAGAATTTTGCTGAAAAGCTTGAGGTCGGAGTTTAGCAGGGATATTGGGCGGTAGCTGCCGCATTGAAGTGGGTCTCTGCCCTCTTTATGTATAATAGCCAGATTGGCTGCTGATATAGTGTCTGGGATCTGTTGATCCTGCATGAAGGAGTTGTACATTTCTAGGAGATGAGGGGACAGGGGGCCTACAAATTTTTTATAATAACCGTTGGTAAATCCATCCGGTCCAGGTGTTTTAGCTATTTTAAGTGAGGATATTGCTTTTTTTAGTTCCTCTTGAGTTATTTTCTTATTTAAGAACTCGAGTTCTTCTTGTGTGAGGGATGGGAGGTTGCATTTGGTTAGGTAGTCGGAGGTATTTTTGGCGTTATCCTTTGGGTGGCCAGTGGGGGGAAGGTTGTAGAGATCCGTGTAGAACTCTGCAAACTCACTTGCGATATCTTTCTCATTATAAGAGATTAGACCGCTTTTAGTCCTGATCTTTGTGATCTGGGTCTTTGCCTTCATGCCTCTTAATTTGGAGGCCAGAAGTTTGTCCGCTTTGTTGCCCCTATCGTAAAACCGCTGTTTGGTCCATTTCAGGGCTCTCTCTACCTCGTCAAGTTGAAGCAATTTTAGGTCGGATCTCGCTTTCTCGAGTGCTCTGAACACCTTTTTCGATAGGGATAGCTTGTGTGAGCGCTCTAACGCAAGAATTTTATCAGTAAGTTCATTCTGGGCTTTTTGTTTAAGTTTTTTCTTGTAGGAGGCTATTGATATGAGTTCCCCTCTGATGGTGGCTTTGTGGGCCTCCCATAGAGTTGCTGCTGAAGGTACTGAGCCTTTGTTTATTTGGAAAAAGGTGAGCAGTTTTTGCTTAATTGTTTTGACTACTTGTGGGTCGTTAAGTTTCCAATTATATGTTAATGACTTGACGAAAGGCAGAGAGAGGGTGAGTGCGATAGGGGCATGATCGGACCACGTTATTGGGCCTATTTCGGAGTGGGAGGATGCCTGGAGAACATTATTGGTGCCTAGAAAATAGTCGATCCTCGAGTAAGACTGATGGGGGGTTGAGTAGAAGGAGTAGTCCCGGGGGGGAAGAGGAGGGGGAGTGGGGGGGAGGGGGAGGGGGGGGATGAGGGGGGGGGATGAGGGGGGGGGAGGGGGAGGGAGAGGGGGGGGAGGGGGAGGAGGGGGGGGAGGAGGAGGGAGGGGGGAGGGGGGGGAGGGGGTCGGGGGGGGGAGGGGGGGTCGGGGGGGGAGGAGGAGAGGGGGGGCAAGGGGGGACAAGGGGGTTCAGGGGGGGGACCATACAATTGCGGGTTCAGTTGGGAGCCTTATAATTCTGGGGGGGGAGTTTCAGTAGGGGTGCTTAATTGGGTTTAGATCTTGTACACATATATCCTCGTTTTGGCGGTAAGAGGGAGAGGGGGGGGGGTAACTCGGGGGGTCGCGGAAAGCCAGAGAGGTAGGATATCTTATATACCTTTGGGGAATATCGGGGTACATCATAAGGGGAGAGAGAGGGGGGGGGGAGTTTCTGTTTATACAACCTGCCCCCTGTGGAAGAGGGGGGGGGGGAAGGGTGGCTCCGGGAACGAATCCTGGGGTGCAGTGTCCATAGCGGGAGTCTCTGGCTCTGTTGTCTTGGCGTGCGGGCACATTGAATCAGGGATCCAGGGCACTTCATGCTCGTCAGGAGCACCGACCAGGTGTGCCTGTGTAGGTGTGCAGCAGCTGACCCGCGTCTCCGGTGCTCGGATCTTCGTTGGTACAGCTCCGAAGCACGTAAGTGTCACGAGAGGACCGCGCCCGGGGAGGAGCAGCGCGGATGCCGTTTCCTCCCGTTGCTGTCCGAGACACCACGGGTGGGGCCTCGGTTCCCCTCGGTCTCGGGAGGAGACAGAGAAGGTAAGTGGACATTTTACTTGTGGGGGGACGGGGAGGGGGGGGCTAGGGGGGGAAGGGGGGTAGGAGTGGGCTTTGGGTAGATAGTGGCGGGGGGGGAGGGGGGAGGGTGGTGAGGAGTGGAGGGGGGGGACTGGGGGGGGGGGCGGGGAGGGGGAGATAGTTTCGTGGAGTGGGAGTTGGGGGGCCTCGGGGCCAGAGGGGTGCTTTGTGCACTGAGGGTTCTTGCGTTGGGTGTTTGCTGTTATCTTCAGGGCCTCTGGGTCCGCGTGGGATGACTGTGGGGGCCTCTTGTGTTTTTCTTGGGCCTCGTAGTTGTCTGGATCATCCGGATTCACCGTTGCCGCTGGCTCGCCAGTCTCTCCGATGTTCGGGGGGCTTCTTGTGGGGGCGTCTCTGACGTCTCCTCGGTATTGGGGCGGCTGCTCTTCTGTGGTGGGAGAGGGATCCCTAGCGCTTTCAGGAAGTTTTTAGCGCCTTCAGGGGTTGTCACTGTGTGGTGGCGGCCATTACGGAGCACCACTAATTTGAAGGGGAACCCCCAGCGATACTTTACCCCCTGGTCTCTGAGGTAGGAGGTAAGTGGGCGCAGCGCGTTTCTTTTATTCATTGTTATCTGGGAAAGGTCGTTGTAGAGTTGGATTTGTGCCCCGTCTATGGACACAGTCCTCATTTCTCTGGCCGCCGCCATGATGCGGTCTTTAGCAGAGTATGCGTGCATTCTCAGCACCACATCCCTGTGTCGGTTTGGGTCCGATGATTTCGGGGCCAGGGCTCTGTGGGCACGGTCCGTGTGCAGGTCATGATCTGATAGATCAGGGACGAGCTGCAGAAAGAGTCTGCGGAGGAATGATTGGAGTTCTTCGTGAGAGATAGTTTCTGGGATGTTTTTGAGGCGGATGTTTTGCCTTCGCTCCCTGTTCTCCATGTCCTCTAACTTGTCCTGTATATGTCGAATCGCCTCTCCACATCTCAGTACTTCTTCGCGTGTCTCAGCCTGTTCGTTTGAGGCTACCTCCATCTTAACCTCCAGGTCTTCCGTCCGCTCCGTCAGTGCTTCTACTTCTGCTCGGATGGTTTGGAGGGCCTTTTCCGTGTCCTCCTGAACTCCCCTCCTCATTTTAATAATTAGGGCATCAAAAAAGTCTTTATTTAGGACGGGGGGATCTGAGTCAGTCGGGCTCTGTCGGCCGCTGCGCACCTCGTGCTCCGGTTCTTCTCCGGCGCCATCTTGCTCTTCGGAGCTGATCTCAGCTAGGCGTTGCGCCGGAGAGAAGAACTTGGTGACGGGGCATTGACTCTTCCTCTGCGGCTTCCCTGCCATCTCTCCAGTGTGAGTTCTCGGTGTGGGATCGATTTTCGGGGGGTTTGGGGTGGGGAATAAGCTTGTTCTAGTGTTTATATTGGTGAGGGCGCCGGGAGCCCTTCCACTAGCAGACCATCGGCTGTGACGTCACCGGAAGTCCTGCCCGTAAATTCTATTTTTAAACTACATACGTCTGGATTATTCAGTAGGAAATAAATCTGCCAAACCAGACTGCCACAGCATGTAAACTATGTTTCTTCTTTATGTTACTCCTAGAACAAGGTGTATTTTTCAAAGTCTGTCGAGTGCAAGCTTATTCTGTAAGAAAAAAATAAAATGAACATTACCAGGCACTGTAGATCTACAGTACAGTACACTACTACCAATATCAGATATAAAATGGTCTATGCTGCATGGGAATAGATATATAGGGGGCTATGCACTAAGCTCCGTTAAGTCGTTTTAAGAGCGCAAAGTGCTCTTAGAACGTGATGTTCCGCCGAACACGATTCACTAAGCCACGCAAACAAGCACTTTGCGTTCTTAAACTGACTTTTTCCTGGAAATTTTTCAAAGTCCAACTTTGTTCGTACGATAACCTGTTTGTGTTCAATTCTGCCCTTCTCCGCGATTCACTAAGCTATGCAAAGTTATCGTACGCGAAAGTTGTGTTCAAAAAAGATCGCCAGCTCAAGGCAGGTGATAAAAAAGCTGGACTTTGAAAAATTTCTTTGTTTACATTTTTGCGTGCGCAACACCCATACAACAGGCGGCGGGTGTCCCCGGCTAACCCCGCGGGGGTCCCCGAGGGAGGCCGGAGGTCACGCGGGTGTCCCTGGCTGACCCCGCGGGAGTCTGGGGGTCCCCGGCTCAGCAAGCGGGGGTCCCCGAGGGAGGCTGGGGTCGCTCGGGTGTCATACTGAGGGTATTAGAGAACATCTTCTTGAATGTGATACTATTTTTGGACCTCCAATAGATTTTTTGCTATTACTCATGGATGTAATTTTACACAAAAATGACTATAAACTCGAAAATAATTTTTATTTGCAACTCATGGGTACAGCGATGGGGTCCAACATGGCCCCATCATATGCGAATCTATTTATGGACTCATATGAACAACTGCATTTTTTGGTAATAAAGTATATAGTAAACACATCATCAGGCTTTTTCGCTACATTAATGACCTGTTTTTACTCTGGTCAGGATCAGAATTGGAGTTATTAGCATTTGTCGATATGCTTAACAGTATTCCATCTACTATACGCTTCACATTGAATTTCAGCACAACAGAGGTTTCTTTTCTTGACACCGTGGTCTACAAGGACAATGGTCATTTGGCGACAAGGATGTATAAAAAAGTCACGGATAAGAACACTCTTTTGCTAGCATCCAGTCACCATCCAGCACCAATGAAAAAAGGTTGACCTTTCTCACAGTTCTTAAGGGTCATAAAAATAACAAGTGATCCTGCAAGATTAGAGGTAGCATTGGATGAAATGAAAGATTGTTTTCTGGAACGAGGGTATAGCACTAAGGATGTGACCTCAGCTTTAGAAAAAGCAAAAAACATACAAAGATCAACATTATTGATACCACAACAGAAACAGGCATACGATAATCGCTTTAACATCAAAAGCACATACACGACAGCATCCAGCTTCATTAGAAAGAGATTTTTACAACACACCCATATTTTATCCAAGGACAAACATATTGGACAATTTTTCAAAGAACCACCCCGTTTTTGTTACCGGAGAGGTCGTAACTTGGGAGATCTTCTTGTCCGTGCGGATCCAAGTTTAAAATATGCTAAAAACCTGTCCTGGTTAAATAAACCTATTGGTGTGTTTAAATGTCGTGGCTGTGTTATTTGCCAATACATGGTGTTGGGAAAAACTTTTCCACATCCTCATCAAGGACATCGGATTAAGATCAAAGAATTATTGAACTGTGACTCAAAATATGTGATATATTTTATTAGGTGTCCATGTGGCCTGTATTACATTGGCAAGACGATACGTATGCTGAAGGAATGGCTGAGTCTTCATCGTTCAGCAATCACGAAGGCTTAAACAGATGCGGATAACAAGGAAGATTTAACACAGCAACCAGTGGCTCGTCACTTTAAGGAGATGAAACACAGCCTCGCGACCTTGAGGTGTATGCCAATTGCACAGGTCAAGGCACCATCCAGAGGAGGAGATCGCAAGAGATCCCTATTGCAACTTGAACAATCTATAATTTAGACACATTAAGTCCTCGTGGGTTAAACGAGGAATTTCAATTGAGTTGCTTTTTATAACAAATTTGTCCAGATAGTTCTCATCTATAATAGGTGACTTTTCGTCCCCAGGATTGGAGTCTACTGTATAGGACATCTTCTCATCTGCTATCCGGACAATGTCTGTGCATACAGTACAATTTGTTTGCTTACCACCAATAAGTTTCTTACTGATTATCCTTGATGATCTGATGGATATGTTTCTAGTACTGGCGGACGCACTCTTTATGCCATCTACCATTCATGTTTTTGATTCCACACTACAGGTTTTCTGATTATCAGTTCATGACATAACATGTTCCATGTTTATTAATGATTCAGCATGTCCATTAAGTTCTACCAGATAGACCTGAAATACTTTTTATACGTCAAGTCGGTATTTTTGGAAATTAATTTTTATATACTGACTTTATCTATGTGTATTGAGTGACAGCTGATGACTGCCATTGCGGTGTGTGGTCATGCTACAGCTGTTATTGTTCGATGCACTCTTAGTTCTATGTGTTTTAGGTTGATAACAAAATACCTATTTCCAATATGACAAATTATAGACAAACGTATGATTTATTTTGATGGTTAGTATAAGTTGCAGTAATGATTTGTGTTATTTCAGTTATTTATTATAAATCTTTTGGTCAGTACACATCATTATATATGTTCACATTTAGTATGTTTTCTCACTTTGATATTGGGTGTTTTAATTTTAAGTGCTGCATATGGTCATCTATTTAGACTCCTATAATGTTATTCATTAATTTGATATAGTTATTTATTTCATTAGTTGGTGTGTCCTGCTTGCTCCTTATAGCTAGAGACCATTGTCATTTCATATATGTAGTCTTTAGATGTGTAGTGTTATTTGACTTGTTTCTTAGACTAGCAGCACTGCTAATTAACCATTTACTGGTATATGTGCAGCACATGCGTTTTATATATCAGGAAGTAAACAGGAGCTGCAGAGAAAGCTGATACACTGACAGGACACAGGGGTTTAACATTATGGATGTGATTTTTGTTTTTATCAATTTATATGCTGCACCTGTTGATATTGGGTTTTTTGGGGGTATTTATATGTGTTCTTAGTTCACTCTGTTAATCATCACCTTGACAAAGGACCGAAACGTTGGATATGATGTTTTGTTGAATAATACAGGATTTTTAATATTCATTTGGAGTGCTGCCTCTGATATTCGTCCATGTGCGGTATCGTATTGCCTATATATATATATATATATATATATATATATATATATATATATAGAACACACAAAAGGAGAAGTTGCTCAACACATAATATATAAGGTTAACTCAAGCCCTTTAATAAAACTAACTATAAGGGTAAAATAAAATATATACCCCAAATAAAGTCAGTATATAAATTAAATAGGACCTGATGGTGCTAGGGGATAGTGAAAACTATATACAGTAAGACACACAAATGAAAAGAACAAAGACAATCCCCTTAGTAGCACTCTAAATTACACCTAAACTAATCTATAAGATAAAGATGGTTAAAAAGAAACAGATGCTCCGCCAATTCAGAAAAAATGAACAAGATTTTATTGATTAAACAGCAAGACACACTAACTTAAAAACATAAAAATACTAAAGACAGCCTATGAAAATATATATGTATCAAAAATATAAAGAGAGGACTACTAATCAAATACTATCAGTATTACAAAAATAAGAAAAACTAAAATGTGGGGGGAGCAAAGGGCAGGGAGGGGGGGGCAAAGGGCAGGGAAGGGGGGGACTCAATTCCCCCCCCACACACACAATCCCCCCCCACACACACACACACAATCCCCCCCCCACACAATCCCCCCCACACACACAATCACACAATCCCCACACTCAATCCCCCCCCTACACACACACACACACAATCCCCCCCCACACACAATCCCCCCACACACACACACTTCCCCCCCACACACACACACACACACACACACACACACACACTCAATCCCTCCCAACCACCCCCCCCCCCGCACACACACACTCAATCCCCCCCACCCCCCACACACACACTCAATCCCCCCACACACACACTCAATCACTCCCCCCCCCCCACCACCACCACCAACACCACCAACACACACACACACACTTAATCAGTCCACAATTTCACCTGGGGGGGCGACATGCTCCGATCCCCCAACCCCCCATGCTGCTGAAAACGGGAAGCAGACAGGAAGAGAAGGAGGGCTTGTCTGTGTGCAGAGAGAAGCCCCGCCCCCTCTGCAAGACACAGACATAGAAGCAGCAGCACGGATCTTCTGGCCCCGCCCCCTCTGCAAGACACAGACATAGAAGCAGCAGCACGGATCTTCTGGCCCCGCCACCTCTGCAAGACACAGACATAGAAGCAGCAGCACGGATCTTCTGGCCCCGCCCCCTCTGCAAGACACAGACATAGAAGCAGCAGCACGGATCTTCTGGCCCCGCCCCCTCTGCAAGACACAGACATAGAAGCAGCACCACGGAGCGCCCCCAGGTTTCCCTGCAAGCTTCTCACGCCCCCCCTACATAATCGTGCGCCCCCCCAAGGGGGCGTGCCCCAAGCTAATGTATGTAACACCCCCCCCCCTACCTAGTGTGTGTGTGTGTGTGTGTCCCGTCACTCCACCTCAGGCCAATGAGAGGTGTGCGGGGGCGGGCGGCCCAAGGGACCAATGAGATTTCCCCTAGGGACACCGGACATCCAGACAGGCATACAGTGCTTTCACTAATATAGTATAAGATATATACAGTCATGTGAAAAAGAAAGTACACCCTCGTTGAATTCCATGGTTTTACATATCAGGACATAATAACAATATCTGTTCCTTAGCAGGTCTTAAAATTAGGTAAATACAACCTCAGATGAACAACAACACATGACATATTACACTGTGTCATGATTTATTTAGCAAAAATAAAGCCAAAGTGGAGAAGCCATGTGTGAAAAACTAAGTACACCTTATGATTCAATAGCTTGTAGAACCACGTTTAGCAGCAATAACTTGAAGTAATCATTTTCTGTATGACTTTATCAGTCTCCCACATCATTGTGGAGGAATTTTGGCCCGCTCTTCTTTACAACGTTGCTTTAGTTCATTGAGGATTGTGGGCATTTATTTATGCACAACTCTCTTAAGATCCAGCCACAGCATTTCAATCGGGTTGAGGTCTGGACTTTGACTGGGTCATTGCAACACATTGATTCGTTTCTTTTTCAGCCATTCTGTTGCAGATTTGCTGGTGTGCTTGGGATCATTGTCCTGTTGCATGACCCAATTTCGACCAAGCTTTAGCTGTCGGACAGATGGCCTCACATTTGCCCCTAGAATACTTTGGTATACAGAGGAGTTCATGGTTGACTCAATGACTGCAAATTTCCCAGGTCCTGTGGCTGCAAAAACAAGCCCAAATCATCACCCCTCCACCACCGTGCTTGACAGATGGTATGAGGTGTTTGTGCTGATATGCTGTGTTTGGTTTTCGCCAAACATGGCGCTGTGCATTATGGCCAAACATCACCACTTTTGTTTTGTCTGTCCAAAGGACATTGTTCCAGAAGTCTTGTGGTTTGTTCAGATGCAACTTTGCAAACCTATGCCTTGCTATGTTCTTTTTAGAGAGAAGAAGCTTTCTCTTTGCAATCCTTCCAAACAAACCAAACTTGTTCAGTCTTTTTCTAATTGTACTGTCATGAACTTTAACATTTAACATGCTAACTGAGGCCTGTAGAGTCTGAGATGTAACTCTTGGGTATTTTGCAATTTCTCTGAGCATTGCACGGTCTGATCTTGGGGTGCATTTTCTGGGATGTCCACTCCTTGGAAGATTGGCAACTGTCTTGAATGTTTTCCACTTTTGAATAATCTTTATCACTGTAGAATGATGGACTTTAAATTGTTTGGAAATGGTCTTATAACCCTTCCCAGATTGATGGGCAGCAACAATTGCTTCTCTAAGATCATTGCTGATGTATTTCCTCCTTGATATTGTGTTAACACACACCTGAATGCTCCAGACCAGCAAACTGCTAAAACTTTGGCTTTTATAGAGGTGGTCATAGGTGCTGATGATTAATTAATCAAGGGCATTTGATTAGCAGCACCTGTCTGCTACTTAGCATCTTAATTCCTATGGAAGCAGTAAGGGTGTACTTAGTTGTTCACACATAGCTTCTCCATTTTGGCTTTATCTTTGTTAAATAAATCATGACACGTTGTAATATGTCATGTGTTGTTGTTAATCTGAGGTTGTATTCACCTGATTTTAAGACCTACTAAGGAACAGATCATGCGGCGTTCATGCGACATTCGTGCCGTATTCATGTCGCTATCATGCCGGCGTCACCCGCGCTTGATCTGTTTAATGAGAATGGTTCGGATTTAATTTGTTGCAATTCCTATGCATGTCCTATTATGCTGTTATTTGGCATTTTTCCTAATATCTATTCTTCTCATTGCAGATTCCATGTGCGTCATACAGTAGAGGCAACTCTTATTCGAACAAAAACCAGTGGCAATTCCCCCAAAAAAACAGGAAACACCCAGGTACATTCTGAATACATGCCTTAAACTTTCCTTAAACTAGCCCCAGCATTTCTGCATTGATTAATGGCCTATCAGATTAACAGCGGGGGTCCCTGGCAGTCCCATTCAAACTGAATTGGACTGCCAGGGATCCCTGCTGTGTTAATCCTATGGGTCGTTAGTCAATGCAGAAATGCCTTAAACGTGCCTCAAACTAGCCCAGAACATACCCAGCACATACCCAGCACATACCCAGAATGTAACCCGGCTAGTTTACGGCAAATGTTAGAATAAACGTTGCCTCTACTGTATATGTATGTTGTTTGTATATCTTTTTTTAATCAATGTATAACTTTATGTATTAAATGCAATCAAATGCAAGTATGTCTCAGCTGACACGGATGCCGCCAGCACAAACGCGATTGGCTAAATTAGTCTGATATCAACCAATACGTGGAGTTCGGCAGGTATGTAATGTCTCTGAGAGATAATGTTCAATTACTCCCTGAAGAAGTAGTGGTACAGTTACGAAACATTTTTTAGCTATTGTAGCAACTTTGTATCTACAAAGTGTTACTTTGTGCTTTTGTAGTCATTCCAGTGTTACGTTTCTTTGGTGAACTGCCTACTAGTGGTTTACTAATTGGGATGTCGCTGACTACTGCACAGCACTGATAGTGTTAGTTTAGGGCTTCCTATATTTCTATAGAAATATCGTTCTTATCTGTGGACCATACCATTTCTGTGATCCTACGGTTTAGCGGATTTGCCAACATTGACTAAGATACACTGTGGGACTTTTTAGCTAAAGAGAGAATTGTCTCTCTGTGCTTTGGAACTTTTACTACACCTGCTGTGGGAGGTTTCCCTGATGAGGCGCATGCTCCGGAATGGATTAATAGTGTTGCTTGTGAGAGACGCTACCATCCGTGAGGGGAGAAGACGCCGTCCTGAGACCAACCGTGACCGTGCATCTGAGGGTCCCGTTCCTGACCAGTGTCCTTACCTGATGTTTGGTAACATATGTGATGATCACATGAAATGCCTATGATCTACTCATTTTATGTATGCAGAATATTTACCCCTTTTTCAATACAATTCTGTTTTGATATACTTCCCTATGAGCATATTGCGCTGTTTCTTTTGTTTTTGCTTAATGTAAATGACTGTGGGGATAGGTTTCGCAGGTTCCAGGTACTCTGCTTTTTACAGAAGGGAGGGTATTCTGTGAGTTTCCTGCAAGAAACCCATATCACTCCAGAGGCCGAAGCCAGCTGGCATCTGGAGTGGCAAGGCAGGATCTTCTTCAGTAAACTCACTTCGTTATCTAGTGGGGTGGTGACCCTGTTTTCTGAGTCCTTTCAGCCAGAGCTACGGCTTGCCAAAGCTGTTGTTCCAGGCCATCTGTTGCATCTCAGGGTCCGGCACGAGGATTGCACGTTCAATTTCTTGAACGTGTATTCTCCTGCCACCGGACCCTTGAGAATGCAATTCTTCGTCAGACTGTCTGAATACCTGGAGACGGTCGACGCGGATGAGTACGTGGTGCTCGGGGGTGATTTCAACTGCACCCTCGAGGCTCTGGACCGAAATGGTGTAGAGCCACACCCGTACTCTGTGTCGACCCTGCAGGAGATCATCGCCCGCAACTCCTTGGTAGATATCTGGCGAGAACAATATCCCGGGGCATCCACTGAGTACACCCATGTTAGGGTGTATATGGGTGAACGGATATCCTGGTCCCAGATCGACAGGCTGTATATATCCAACCACAGCCTGTCGCAAGCCCAGTCCAGTGCCATTAGGCTGGCGCCATTCTCGGACTAGAACTGTGCGTCCATGATAGTGGCGCTACTACCAGCAGTGCCCTCGGCTGCTTATTGGCACTTCAACAATACATTGCGGATAGTCCTGTCAGCCTATGTTGATGATGTTCTCCTCGTGGCCCAGGACCTAGTTGATCTGGAGCGGCGCAAGCGTGCCAAAAGGTCTACACCAAGGCCTCTTCAGCTCGGATCAACTTGTTCAAGTGCTCCGGCCTTTTGGCAGGTCCCTTACAGGTAGACTCCTTTCCCCCCACATTTCATAATGTCTCGTGTGGGAGCGATACTCTCAAGTATCTGGGAGTCTACCTGTCTGCTGTGGAGTACCCGGCCCCAGAAAACTTTAGTGCTCTTGAAGAACTAGTCATCGCTCGTCTGGGGTCGTGGGCGTATCTGTCAAAAATGCTTTCCCTTTGGGGAAGGACTCTGGTGATCAACCAGCTGGTGGCCAATCAGCTGTGGCACCGGCTGATAGCCATGGGTCCAACCATTGAATTTTTCAGCAAGATCCAGAGGAAATTGCTGGACTTTCTCTGGATGGGGAAGCATTGGGTCTCTGCAGGTGTTGCGTGCCTCCCTCTGGGAGAGGGTGGACAGGGAGTGGTGTGTGTCCGCTCCCAGATAAACACTTTCCGCCTCCAATACCTGCAGAGATACCTATTCGCAGATTCGTCTCCGCAGTGGTGCCGGCTGGCAACCTGTTTCTTTCGCCAGCTGTGCAACATGGGCTATGACCGGCAACTGTTTATCATCAAGCCGGAGGGGTTAGGTAGAGACTTTCTGGTGCTGCCGGCATACTGCTGGGACTTACTAAGTGCCTGGAGCAAGGTCTCCACGACCAGGAAAGAACAGGTGGCGGTGGGGGTTGGATTCCTCGCCGAGCCCCTGCTGTTTAATCCAGCAATGAGGGCTTGGATGTTGGATTCACCCTATATCTTCCGCCAACTAATCCTGGTGCGGGAGACCAGAGTCGTGGATCTCCTGGACAACGAAAGACAGGACTGGGTAGGGGCAGAGGTGCTCGTACACTCTATGTGTCTGCCTACTGCCTCGCATCCCTCGTCATCTGATCCAGGAGATTAGAGATGCTAACCATCCCGACTCACGCAACTTCATCGAGGGGGAATTGCAGACCGGAGAGCCTATCACCCCCTGCTCTCTGGATCATTGCGTGGGACCAAAACCACGGCAACATCCTCAGGCTCCTCTCTTCCCCCACCTCAGCAGGTTGGGGGACATGTCCCTGGCATGTTTCTGCGGCATGCCGAGGGAAGGCCTGTACTCTCTCGTGCGCTATTCAGTGCACTACCTCGCCCTTGTCGCCCGCCCCAGTACCATCTGGAGGTGGGTACTTCCTAGACACGAGGGCAAAAAGCCCCGGTGGAGGGAACTCTATTCAGAGTTGGTACCCTGTCCCGCCGGGGATTTGAGTTGGAAAGTCCTCCATGGTGCACTGAGCACAGGAGAGTACTTGGCCCACTTCACAGACTCCCCCGCCACCTGCCCCTTCTGTGGCGAGTGGGAGTCCGTATACCATATTTATTTTAGTTGCGCCAGACTGCAGCCCCTCTTATCCACCTTGAGGGGCCTACTCCTGCAGTTCTGGCTGCACTTTTCCCCTCACCATTTTATTTTTGGGTGCCCAGTATCCTGGGACAATAACCCTAGGGATCTCCTCATCAACCTGCTCCTGGCATTGGCTAAGCTAGTCATTTATAAGACCAGGAAGCAGTGTTTGGAGAGGGAGGTCCCAACAAACATCGTGGCCATGTTCTGGGCACTGGTGCACTCCCGTATCCGTGCAGAGTACATGTACGCCGACTCCACTGGGACGGTTTCAGAGTTTGCTTCCCAGTGGGCGTCAGGCGGGGTGCTCTGCTTCCTATCCCCCCATTTGGATTTTTTTACATTAATTTTGTGCACATTATTTTAATTTACTGTTGCACTAGATACCGGTTTATGTTATATTTTTGTTAGTCTGGTATTTTTTCCTCACTGCGTCCTTAGGACCAGTGAGTTACCAGTGAGCTTCGCCGGCCAATCAGAACTACCAGATTAAATAGTCCTCCCCCTGCACATCTCTCCTTCTCCTCCCCCTGCACATCTCTACTTATCTCCCCGCACATCTCTCCTCCTCCTGCACATCTCTCCTCCTCCTCCCCCTGCACATCTCTCCACCTTACACAATGCACATCTCTCCTCCTCCCCCTGCACATCTCTCCTCCTCGTCCCCCTGCACATCTCTCCTCCTCCTCCCCCCTGCACATCTCTCCTCCCCAGCACATCTCTCCTCCTCCTCCCCCGCATATCTCTTCTCTTCCCCCGCACATCTCTCCGCCTCTTCCCCCGCACATCTCTCCGCCTCTTCCCCCGCACATCTCTACTTATCTCCCCGCACATCTCTCCTCCTCCTCCTGCACATCTCTCCTTCTCCTCCCCAGCACATCTCTCCTCCTCCTCCCCCGTACATATCTCCTCCTCCTCCCCCGCACATCTCTCCTCCTCCTCCCCCCGCACATCTCTCCTCTTCCTCTCCCTGCACATCTCTCCTCTTCCTCTCCCTGCACATCTCTCCTCCTCCCCCTGCACATCTCTCCTCTTCCTCTCCCTGCACATCTCTCCTTCTCATCACCCCCTGCACATCTCTTCTCCTCCTCCCCCCTCTGCACATCTCTCCTCCTCCCACCCTTCTTTACTTCTCTCCTCCTCCCACCCTTCTTTACTTCTCTCCTCCTCCTTCCCCCTCTCCATTTCTCTCCTCCCCCCCCTCAGTACATCTCTTTCCCTCTGCACCTCCACACCTCCTCTCACCGGTTCCCCATGGTGTGTGTGTGTGTCTCTCTCTCTCTCATCCACAAAATGATGAATATGTAGTTAAGTTGCCGATTAATCCATTCTCCTGTGATCGATCTGCGAAGATTCGGCTTGGGTGTTCACTAAATGCTGTCAGTGCAGCAGAAGAGAACCAAAGATGCAATGTTCTGTGGGGAAGATTATGTGACCAGGTAGTCACTAGATACAATTGGTGTACTGCTAGAGAAAAGGCAGGGCTCAAAAAGGGGTGTGCCAGAGCCTGTTTCAGAAGAGGAAGGGGATGTGACTTTGTAAATGGTTGCTATAGAAACAAAAATGCTTGTTACATTATAATAGATTAAAAATGTAATTCAGAGTTTTTTTTGTTTTTTAAAATGCTACAAGTATATAAAAACACACATTATTATATTATATATATTATATTAGATATTGCTTGGTCTGCAGCTTCACCCTACTTCCTAGATTCAGCTGGACTTGTTAGTAGTCCTGCCTTCCTCCAGGCTGGGATTAACCACTGCATGGATAACACCCAACAGCCCCAGCTGTTATAAATAGACTTGCCACTGTTAAAGGCTGCTTTATTGTTCTTGGTTACAAAAGTTGTATGCTCCTTTCCTTGTCAGGTTGATTTTGTATTTTTATCTTTATCATTAGTTGTCAGAAGAGAATCCTTATTGAGTTTTGCTGCTCTCTCTCTCTCTCTATACATTTTAAAACCAATTTGGTCTCATATTTTTTACATAACAACCTTTAACACAAAAAAACAGAATCTTGGAAAACATCAACATTATTGGAGCAGTTCCTTCTTACTCTTTAGAACGGTCTGTAGAGTGATACTGCTGTACCGCTTCCATTTTTCTATTTTCTGTCTATATTGTATCATCTTTATTCTCTAACAGAAAGACAGACATTAAGGGGCTTAGTCAATGAACTTGCCCCTAAATAAGGAAGCTAGTGTGCAAAGTCTAACTAATTCCAAGGCCCAATGTACAGTACTGCAAAGTCAAATCTGACTCTTTTGAACACATGAATAAACTTTACAATATGGAGTCACCAAAATAAGTGTAACCCTGCTTCCCCCCTTCCCCCAGACTCTACAGTGGTGTCTAGGGTGCATGAGGGCAGATTACATGCGGTGTGGTGCGTACCTGTGAGGAACAGGAGGGCCTGAGCTTCCCGCGATGTTGTGGGGGAGCCAGGGCCGGGCTTCTGGGGTGGTAGCCTCCATGATCTCTTAGTGGTGCAGCGCCTCCATCTTCTATACTCCCAGGAATATGGGACAGGACCGGTATAGAAGAACCCCTTGGGTCCCAGAGTAATACTTTCCAAGTCACACACAGTCTTTGATAATAACGAATAGTCTCTTTATTTGACAGAGCAGCACTCTCCCAACGATAGTGGCTTCCAACAGCCGCAACACAATAGTCAAGACGGGTTATTACGCCACTCGCCTTCCACCCCGATAATTCCTCCTCTCCTTCCCTTCAAGTCTTTCCTCCGCCCAGGATGGTCTGGGCTAGGGCTTAAATACCCCGTGGCCCACCCCCGAGGTTAGCCTCGAGGTGGGTCTTGAATTCTCCCCATCACCCCTGGCAGTGGGGTGAGGGCATTGGTCCACCAAGTCTATACTTCTATCAGCTCTACCTATAGACGCTGAATCTTTCTGCTCCTCTCTCTCTCTCTCTCTTATCCGGCACCCTGCGCCGGGGAGACCACGGCCTCCTGATACTCCTCGGACCGATCCGCAGGATTCTTTGGCTCACGGCATACTAACGGCAACTCCAGACTCTCGATATCACTATCCGCAAAACTAACACACTAACCTCCGGAGTTGTCTGCTAAATAAAGAGCTAGCCCTGCCCCTCGTGGTGTCAGCAGAACCTCCCCTCTTGCTCATGCCTGCAGCAGAGTCCAGGCCTGCGTCTACCACTCAGGATAGGGCTATGAAGGGGGAAAACCCATGATGATTACTGGCGCCTGATCTTAACAGGGCTTATCACAGTAGAAGGAAGATAGGTATAGCCTGTGCTGTTTACAGGGGGCTACATAAGGGTGCTGCAGAATAACTGAAAAGTGAAGAGAACTTTTCCACTTTATCAGTGTAATATTTACAGCGAATTCTTAGGGCTTTTCTGTAGAGTGTGCGGCCGTGCGCTTTTTGTGTCTAAACGGTGAGCGACAGGCAAGTGGTGTGTGTGTGTGTGTGTGTGTGTGTGTGTGTGTTAATAATTTATTACATAATATTTTTTCAAATAAAAAAAAACATTGCACAATAAAAATAATTTTTATTTATTCAACTTGACACACACACACACACACACACACACACACACACACTTCAGTGGCGGTAGCGGCGCAAATCCTTTATTTTCCTCATCTTCCCCCCTGTCGGCCGGTTCCACGCTCCCTGCCGTGCGCGCGTGGCACCATTATAGAATGGCTGACTAACCTCAGCCAACTAAAACTGCTGCGCGCGCATGGCGTAGCAAGCACACAGTATAGAACCAGCATTAGACGGTTATGTGGAAACATAGCTCAGAAAACTACCAGTTTAATGTGTATTGCTTCTGGCATTTACTGTGTTTTGAACCATAACTGTAACCACCACATTGCCACATTGACAGCCTATGTAGATCTCTTTTTATTTACAAACAGTTACTTGAGAATGGGAATGCATTGAGGAATTCATAAACCATCCCAGATAAAGAGATTACTGCACCTGAGATGGAAATAAATATATTTAACAATTCCCAAAAAGGAATAATATACATGAAAAACAGTTTTCATATACACCACAAAGTGGCAGTATAGGACCGATGCATTGTCATCCGTGCAAATAAAAAGTAACGTATAAATATTGTAAATAAGTGAACAGATAAATAAATTATATTATATATATATATATCATTTTATTTTTTTGGGGGGGGGGCTTCTCATATTAGGATTCAATGAAATGATAGTGTTAATAATTACATTGTCTTATTTTTCTACCTACCGTAGATTCTTATTTTACTATTTCTGTAACTACAGGCCATAAGGATACAAGGTGAAAATAGAGGCAAGATCAAGGTTAGATTACTAAATTATGCTCTCAAACCATTTGCTGTCTGCTCCAGTTCCCTCATCAAAGTTACAGGGATCACCTTTCCAGAAGTTAAGAGTGTGGTACAGTATGGTACTTTGCCTCTGAAAGGAGACATTATGTCCAAGACAAACATAGTGAAGCCTGAAAGAATGTATAGAAAGAAAGAAAGAATGAACAGTGGAAAAGTAAAATTATTTTAATGGAGAAAAGAAACAGAGTTCATATAACAGGGAAGATATGCTTATAAATGTGAATTTTCAAACATTCCTCCACCAATAATCATTCTCCTATATTGTAACTAGACCTTGGCAGACAGCAATTTTTTTTAGGTTTGGAATCATATAAATCTCCTTTCATTTGCTTCTTCTATTCTTTTGTTTTGCTGTCCAAAGATTACAATATTAAATGTGCCACGACTCATTATTGTAGCTTGCTAAAAATATACCCCTTAAGAGATCTTTGCAGTATCATGTTATTTAATACAACTGATAAAACATATTCCACCGAAACAGCCCTCACCAAAATAACCAATGACCTCCATGCTGGCAAAGACAAAGGTAATTACACTCTGCACATATTACTCGACCTCTCTGCAGCATTTGATACTGTGGACCACCCTCTTCTCCTTCACATTCTCCTTACTCAGAGCTCTATCCTGGACTTCCCCTTACATCTCCCATCATACTTTCAGTGTTTCATTTGCTAACTCCTCCTCCTCCTCTAAATCTCTCTGGGGCATATCTCAGGGGGTCTGTCCTTGGACCTCTTCTCTTTTCTATCTACACACTCTCTCTAGGTAACCTTATTAAATCTTTTGGGTTCAAATATCACCTCTATGCTGATGACACGCACATTTACCTTTCAAATCCTGACCGTACACCTGCTGTACAGACCAAAGTTTCTGAATGTCTCTCTGCTATATTGTCCTTGATGGCCCTCCACCGCCTTAAACTTAACATGTCAAAGACAGATCTCCTCATACTTCCTCTCTAGCCTGGTCTTACTGCCCCTTCTAATGTTGGCAGTACTATCATACCCCAGTATCACAAGCATGCTGCCTAGGTGTCACATTTGACTCCTCCCTCACATTCACAATGTAGCTAAATCCTGTCTTTTTTTCCCTTCTGTAACATTGCAAAGATATGCCCTTTCCTCGGTCGCTCTACTTCTACTGTAAAACTCTAGCACAGGCAATCATTGTCTCCTGTCTCGACTATTGTAACCTTCCTGTCTCTCACCCGTCTGCCCTACAATCTATCCAAAATGCTGCTGCTAGAATCACTTTACGCTCTCCTAAATTTGTCTCAGCATCTCTCCTGCTGAAAACCCACTCCTGGCTTCTTATTACTGTAAATCCAATTATCCTCCTCTCTTTTAAGTCTATACATTCTTCTGCCCCTTCTTACATCTGAGCCTTAATTTCTCGCTTCTCACCTGCTGGATACTGCACCGACACACTTTATTCGAGCAAATACCCAGTATGTACCTGGCAGATACCTGGAATGCGCCGCTCCTCACCTCTGACAAGCCCCGTTGCGTTTGCCTTCCCAGCCTGGGTTCATGCCTGGCTGACGGGCGGCTGATCTGTTAAATGATAATGATTAGGATTTAATAGGCTGCAATGCTTCGCATGTCTACCAGATGGCATAAATTCATGAATTGTAATGCAGTATATATATATATACTGTGCAGTATTGCAGCCAGCGGGAATAAAATGCTTCAATCCCTGCCTGGAAAATACCTCAATGCACTCGGGCAGAAAACAGTCACAAACCTCAATACACCCGGGTATACCCGAATTCGTGGGACTAGCCGAGCTCGAATAAAGTGTGTCGCCAGTGTACTTGCGTTCTGCTGAAGGATGTCTTCTACCCACCCTTTTTGTACCTAAATCCCTCTCCCACCTAAAACCACTCCCACCCACTGCCCCACACCTATGGAATGCCTTTCCCTTTAATAAGCGACTAGCATCCCCACTCTCCACCTTTAAGACCTTTTTAAAACGCACCTCTTTAACGAAGCGTATGAGTAGCTCTATTGGCTGATACTATACATCTCATATGCACTTACCTCTCCTACTGTCACTGTAAGTTCTTTGGGGGCAGGTACTAATTTCCCTATTGTTTTATGTTTGAAGCATTACTCCAATTATGTGTTAAAATATTATGTACAAGAAATGGAAGTGCTGCACACCAAATATTGAAATCAAAAAGAGCTAAATACTTGCAGTTTTGTACCGGTGCTCCTGGTTCAGGGAAAACCTGTCTAAAGAGATACTGAGCATAGAAATAACATAGGTGATCCAAGCCACTACATATTTTCTAAATGATTTATTGTGTCAACAAAGCACACAGCACGACGTTTCGACCTATTCAGAGGTCTTTCTCAAGTGACTCAGGAGTCACTTGAGAAAGACCTCTGAGTAGGTCGAAACGTCGTGCTGTGTGCTTTGTTGACACAATAAATCATTTAGAAAATCCGTAGTGCCTTGGATAATCTATGTTATCTTTATAATAAGTAATATTATGTCACATGTATAACTTCTGCAAAGCACTATGTACCTGGATGCTGCTATACAAATAAAGTTATACATATATAAGAGTCTATGACAAAATATTTTATTGTACAGTACATATTAAATAAGGGGAGGGTACAAAAAATAAGCAAGGGAGAGAAAATAGGGTCTGTGTAAATATAATAATTACATATGCACTGAGATAAGCGGAATATCTATTATTATGTAAGAAGGATAAAAAAGAAAAGGGTCAACCCAGAAAAACTAACATATATAATCACTCAAGTTCTCTGATACTTGTAAGTCTAATTGATTCTAATTGAGGTCTCTCTACAGTGAAAATCGTTTGGATAGCAAAAATCCACGACTGACTAACTTTGAAATATTTTCTAAGGGAAATATTTAGTAAAGCCATCAATATTTTCATTTGGATTACATTACTTTTCTTAGAAAAAAAAAAGAAATTAGTAGACTGAGGGAGCAGGAGCAATAAATAGGCTGTTTCCCATTTTAAGCAATGGAATAGCTATCTGCAGCAAGGATATGTGACACAAGTTTATTTAAGGTCTTGGAAATGTTTGAAATGGTTTAGAAAGTAGCATAGTGAATGGATGAATGAGTGAGGGTGAGGTAGTTGATGCAAGGGGAAGAGTGAGAGGAGAGAGGGGCTGAGGGAGGGAGTGAGGAAGAGGGAGTAAGAGTGAGGCGGAGGGGAGAGAAATACATGGGAGGCGTGGAGGAGGGAATGAGTGTGAGGAGGGGGGATTGAGTCAGAGTGAGGTTGTTGATGCAAGAGGGAGAGTGAGAGGAGAGAGGGGGTGAGGGAGGGAGTGAGGAAGGGGGAGTAATAGTGAGGCGGAGGGGAGAGAAATACATGGGAGGCGTGGGGGAGGGAATGAGTGAGGAGGGGGGATTGAGTGAGAGGGGATAATTGATGGAGGGGGGAGAGTGAGAGAGGGTGAGAGTGAGAGAGGGAATGAGAGGGATGGGAGAGAAATGGAGAGGAGAGAAATACATGGGAAGAGGAGGGAAATAGAAGGTGCTTGTGAGGTGAGAAATGGGGGAGGGCTCGCAAGACCGCCAACATGGTGTGTGTGCTGTGGGGGGAGTGCTTGGTCATAAATCTAGTCTGGGCCCTGGGAAATCTGTCTGCAGCCCTGCTTAGAGTAACACAGATTCTCAAACTTGGTGACATGGGCATTAGGAAGTGATTTCAATTTAGAATGAATAAAGTGCTGGAATTGAATATATTTCAAAATTCTGTTGGTAGCACGTTGAGAGTCAGACAGTTCTTCAAAACAGATTATATTGTTCTAAGAGAATGTCCTACATTCTTTAAAAAAAAGATGGGGAGAGAGAGGGGGAGAGGAAAAGGGCGAGGGGAAAAGGGAGAGGGGAAAAGGGAGAGGGGAAAAGGGAGAGGGGAAAAGGGAGAGGGGAAAAGGGAGAGGGGAAAGGGCGAGGGGAAAAGGGCGAGGGGAAAAGGGCGAGGGGAAGAGGGCGGATGGCTGAGAGAGAGAGATAGAGAGGGGGAGAGGGGGAGAGAGAGAGAGGGGGACAGGGACACATTTCAAATGTTTCACAAACTCAATTGTAAAAGCTATAACATGATGATCGTACATTTGTGTGGGTCTAGCATTATTTGAATTAAATACATGGAGAGCTTTAAGGAGAAAACACCAAAAGTTTTAATGTCCATCTATTTAACCAAATAAATGGTCAGTGTCACACTGGGAGATGTCTTCATTGAGCTGTTGCATAATATTAAAAAAACAAAAAAAACAATTGCAGGCGATGCTCCCTTCCAGGATAAAAGCCGTTGTCACTGATTTTGTACTCTTGATTTTTTATTTTACCATACAAAATATGATACTATATATAAAAATTATTTTAATACTCTGTTGGCTACCACAATTTTAAAAGAACAGCAGTCTTCGACCTGAACTTACTAGCTAAAAAATAGTATACAGTACCTATTTCATCCCTCCGTTTCTATTTTGTGTGTATATATCACATTTGGATAGTTAGCTTTATAAAGGTGTGAATAATGGGGAGTGAGTGAAATCCTAAATATTTAATAGATTTGTCTTTTCATCTGAAATCGAAAACAAGTTTAAAAATGTTTAAAATGTTAACGTTCAGCTCAAGTTCACGACCTCTGATGTTTTGTTTGTATTTTGATTTTAGATTGTATAATGAAGAATAGTATTGATAGATCTCCAAATGTCCATGAGAGACAGATATTTTACGTTTGGTGAAAAGTATACTGTAGGAGTTACGATAATTGCTTTTGGTTTTAGACAATGAAGCAGATCTATCCACCCATTTGACAACGTTTATAATGAAGGTAAATATAATGTACTACAGTATACTGTATTACATTATACAGTACAGTAATCCAAATTATCCAGCACTCACTGTCTATAGTAATAATGGGTCAAAGATGGAATGATACCAAAAAATGTATAATTTAATATAAACACAAAAGAACCAGAAATCAAAACCACATACCACAATCACTAAAAGATTGGTGAACAAATAAACATAGGCAGTCCAGTGAAGAGAAAGGGGGAAGGGGGAATATAGGAACATTGGGGGAACATAGCAGAAAAAAAGAGAGAGGTACAAGACAATACAAAAATGGGTGCAACAGGGGGGCAACGTTTCAGGGAACACCCCTTCGACAGGCCCGTTCCCCCTCGCTCCAAAGGAACAGAGGGGTACTTCCCTGTCCCCACAGCCCACAAAGATCAAATCAAGTCCCAAACAAAATTTAACAACACCCCACACAAAGTAAAAAGAATAAAGTCAACTTAGTTGTGTAGTACTGAGTATATGCAATTCCCAGAGGAACAGTCAGTAAATAAAGGCAAAGATCAAACCACAGTGAATCTGTCTGCAAATGTTCAATGAGTCCTGCTCCTCTCATGTGCAAAGGGTGTCTGAGAGTCACTGCATGGATAGAGAGTGGTTATATGGATAAGATGACATCATCTTCCAGCGACATGCTTTCAGGGGAATGTGAAACAGCTGCTGGATTTAACCCCTTAATGCCAAAGCTCCTGCAGTCTAGTATGATCATCAGTGAAGTAGCCGTATGAATCTGACAGCATCGTGCGTGCTGGAGCTCTGCAGCAGGGAGGCAAGCAGCATCGGCGACAGATAGTAGAGGCAGAATCATCAATCAGAACACAGGCGTGAATGAAAATCTGTGTACCAGAAGACGTCTCATAGATATATATAGCAGTTGCTGCATATGACCACAGACCCCATAGCACAGGGTCCCATTCCATCCCCTCAAATAAGGGACTACCTATAAATGGTAAACAAAGAATAACAAATACGTATTTTAATACAGCATCAGAGTCATGTATATAGTATGTATATATACATGAACATTATGAAACATATATAAACACACACACACCTTTATTAAAATTTCTGAACTAGCCACAAATCTATATTTTATATATCTACATATAACTGAAAAGGAAGATTTAAAGCACATATTGCAAAATCTTAATTATTAGGAGAAACTAAATGGGGGGGGGGAGTGGGCAGGTTCGAGGTGGGGAAACCAAACTTCAGGTTGAGGATGGATGACCCCATACAGGCAGCCAGAGGCAAACCCTATCCCAACAGCCACACATCTCAAGGGTAGGGGCAATAGAGACAGGTATGTACTAGATATGTCATGGTGAATTAGAGACAGGGCTATTTCAAACAATCACCACAAGAGTAGAGTATCAGGACATGGCTGTCTTACAAGTAACAACCCATATTTAAGTCCTTATTCATGCCCAATGGAATCATAGTGCCAAGTGTTCTAATCCATCTAGATTCTTTTTGATAGAGTGATTTTTGCAAGTTGCCGCCACGTCGGCCCATTCTCATACCATCGATCACCTGGTACCTTAGTTGACTAACACTATGCCCAGCCTGTGTGAAATGATGCTCCACCGGGGCGTCTAGGTCACACCTGCGAATGGCCGCCTTGTGTTGTCCAATCCTATCCTTCACCCTCTGTGTGGTCTCCCCCACATAACCTATGCCACAGGGACATTTAATCAAGTATATTACGTCTTTCAATAGACACGTATAGAAATCTTTAATCATATAGGGTTTGCCGGAAAGAGGGTGTTTGAACGTGGAACCTTCCACAATGCTGTTGCACTGACTGCAACTACAGCATCTAAAGCATCCCAGCTTGGGGGTACCCGGGAACGTCTGCTTGGTACTTTTACCACCTATATCCGGCCTGACCAAACGGTCCCGCAGATTTTTTCCTCTTTTATAAGAGAATAGTGGTGGATCACTAAAGATGGATACTATAAGGGGATCACTATTAAGTAGTTGCCTGTGTCGATTAATTATATTCTTAATCTGTCCACTATTTGTGTTATATGTTGACACAAAAGGGACAGAGAATTTCTTTTTCTCGGATGCCACGGGTCCTATTGGGGCCCTGTTCTCCGCCTTACTGCGTTGATTAGTGAGTAATGTCCTAGGGTACCCTCTCATTAGGAACTTGTTATCTATTTTGTCCATCCCCTCCATGATTCTAGATGGAGTGCTAATAATACGTTTAGCACGTAGGAACTGACTGTAGGGTAAACCCATTGTGGTGCTCGGGGAATGGAAAGTCGAAAAATTTAGGAGATTATTGCGATCTGTAGGTTTCGTGATTCTAATATACCATTATCTAGCTTGATGGTGGTATCCAGAAAATTAATCTGAATAGGGTCATGGGCACACGTGAATCTGATAGTTTGATGTGCAGAATTGATGTCTGTAACAAAGTTCAATAGTGACGTGACATCATTCTGCATATATCATGAACACGTCATCTATAAATTGCACCCACATAAGCCCATTACTATAAAGGATTGATGGCAATATACATAGTCAATTTCAAATTGACTATAAAGATATTAGCGTACGTGGGTGCGACGTTCGAGCCTAAGGCTGTGCCTTGAACTTGTACATAATAGCTGTCCTCAAATAAAAAATAATTGTCATTATTTTGATTTCTGTTTTTTTTGTGTTTATATTAAATTATACGTTTTTTGGTATCATTCCATATTTGACCCATTATTACGATAGACAGTGAGTTCTGGATAATTTGGATTATTGTATATTATTAGAGGAATTGGGTCCTCTTGTATCCTTGGCACCGTGCACTACATATATATTTATTACTATTTTGTGAGTGCTGTTTATCAGTATTTTTGTTCTGCTCTACTATACAGTACAGTATTAAGTTTAAAACTGCAGTTCAAGCTGCCGTGTTTAAAAAAAAATATTCTTTTTTTAAAAAACAATATGTGCATCAATACAATATGCACACAGACAAGTGATTAGTTACAGTAAGCTGAAGATCGATCCGTTCTCCTGTAATCAATCTCTTTGCTCAGGGTTATTTCATTCAATTCTTGCACAGCATTATTGAAAATGTAGTCCTGCAATATGATTGACTGAGCAGTTACTACAGTAGATGCAATTGTGGACTGCAAGGGAGAGGGCGGGGCTCAAGAGCCAGAGCCTATCACAAGTTTGTTCTCATCACACAAAACGTATTTATTTTGAAAAAATTTTTGGATATTGTTTGAACTGCTGCTTTAATTCCCAATGACACTAGAGTATTGTACAGTATGCTTGCCATACAGTATCAATGCTTGTACTCATCCAGCATGCGCAATACCGGAAATAATAGCATCATATTTTTTCCCCCCAGAAAATAAACTTTGACTTCAAGTGGCAAAATATAAGGAGGAATTTCGATGAAACTCTAATATCTCTTTTTTAAAACGTTGCTTGCGCATTGTGAATCTGATTTAAAAATCCAAGTAGGCAAAAAATTTAAAATTACTGTAATTTTTATTGATTAGGAGAGAATAATTGTGAGCTTTATACAAAACCTTGTACAGTATGATGCTATGTTTTCATATTCAACTTTTTTACATTGTAATCATCTCTACTGCTTGACTTTGCATTTTGCAGTATAATTACAGAAGACTTGCATGTGTAATTAATTCTGCTAAAAACAAAACAAAAATACAAATGTAAATCTTTTATTCTATATTTATTATTCATACTTTCAACTTTTGCTAGGCTTGCTCTTCTTTTCATATTGTTTCTGTGAGTGAATTCAAGGACACACACACATTAGACAAAGACGGACTCATCTAGTTGCAAAAGGCAATCGAGCCGTTATCTTTAACTCCCCTGGGACATAGGAGATTCCTTAAAAATGTTGCCATTCTTACAATCACTTGCTTTTTAATTCTACTGTACTTTATACTATGTACAGGTATGAGGTGGCCTACTGTAATTTTTATTTGGGGGTGGGGGGTTCAAATGATTCTGATGAATTTAAAGAAGGAACTACAGGCATACCCCGCTTTAAGGACACTCACTTTAAGTACACTCGCGAGTAAGTACATTTCACTCAATAGGCAAACAGCAGCTCACGCATGCGCCTGTCAGCACGTCCTGAACAGCAATACTGGCTCCCTACTGTACCTGTACCGAAGCTGTGCACAAGCGGGGAGGCTATAGAGCCTATTACACATGCGTTATTTACATCAGTTATGCACGTATATGACAATTGCAGTACAGTACGTGCATCAAAAGTGGGAAAAAGGGAGTACTTCACTTTAAGTACATTTTCACTTTAAATACATGCTCCGGTCCCGTTGCGTACGTTAATGCGGGGTATGCCTGTATTTTATTTGTACAGGATAATAACGGAAAAAGAAATAATACAAAAATACAGTAGGTCGCCTCTTCTTCAAAATGTAAAATCTTGTCTTTTTCTTCTTCGTAATGGCTGCATTGCATTCTGTAGTTCTTGTGTCATTGAGAGAGGGGGGATTAGGATAAATTACAGACTGTTACTACAGTATGCACACAGTACAATACGTTTGCACATTTCCCGCCTCATCCTCCTTCCTGTAGTGCTGCAGCTCTGAAAAAAAATTTTTTCAACAGGATTAGTGCATTAAAGGCATTGAGTATTTCACAATATTGTACTATAACTACTGTCTAACTATATACTGTATAACTGTATAACTACAGTGTACACGCATGTGCATAAATGTGATGACACGCATATGCATTTCAACAAGGTTCCAATTAGACTACACACATGCGCATAAATGTGATGACAGGCATATGCGTTTCAACAAGGTTCCAATTAGACATACACGCATGCGCATAAATGTGATGACAGGCATATGCGTTTCAACAAGGTTCCAATTGGACATAAACGCATGCGCAGAAAAAATATTTTACATTTAGAAGAAGAAGCAACGTTGTATTTTTGTATTACTCCTTTTCCCTTTATTATCCTGTACAAATACAACACTTAATTTGTTAAAAATACTATTTGTTGTGTGCTCATATTTTTAATCTTCTACAGTGAGAGGATTTGTGTGTGGTTAAGGAGTCTCAGAAAGGACTTCTTTCCCATATACACTATACAGTCTGAACTCGTAACGTTAATATTAAAATTACAATTACAGTACACAAACACTTGAAGTACTGTACGGCAATAAAAGACAGGTTTACTGTAATTGCTATTAGATTTTTAAGAGAACAACTCGCGATCGCCCACTTGAGTTTATCGGCGGTATTGCAGACAACGGTAAAATGCCATTTTCTGCACTCGATAAAAACACGAGTCAACACGCATCTTAAGATGGAATGGTTGGAAGAAATCACGCGTTATGACATGGGTATTCCGAGGTATACAACGTGTGAAATCCACGGGGACAACCCGAGGGCCCAGAGACACCCGTGGGGACCACCTGAGGACCCACGGACACCCGTGTGTATCAATCATGTGGTTAGAGGAGGTGGGTATTAGTGTTTATTGTGGGTAGCGGGTGTAGGTGAAGGCGGTATTTGGCCATTGGTGGGTAGTGGGAGTGGTTAACCCCTTCATTGCCTTAGCAGTTAGCCGCTAAGGTAATGAAGTTAACTGTAAATGCATTTTTTATTGCATGGTATTCATGCAGGGGGTCTCCGGTGCTGGTGTAAATGGGTATCAGCTTCGGAGACTCCCGGCATCAATCCAATGCAGGAAAAAAGCATTTTTATTTTTCTAAGTCCCGCCTCTCCGGTTCTCAGCAGCTTATCACCAGCCTCAAACCAACTTTTCCTGGCGCGAGGATTTTGGGAGAAACCCTCCATTCTTGAGCCGCGATTAGCCTCGATATGCTGATCACCATTTCTAGAATTTCACACAGTGACACACAGCAATACCGGCTATCCCCCCTAGTCAGCGGCTCTGGTTACAGAGGCCCCACGCAATCCCCAGCATTTATTTTAAATGGCTTCGGGGAAGCACGGGGCCTCTGTAACAGCCACCCCCTCCCCCCCACTTTGCGCACCCCTGCTCTGGAATAGAACATTATGCACTAAATAATTTTCATTGGTATTTATCAAGTTTCTGTCTATAGAAATGCTCTGCCCACAGTTTGTAGCTTTCTGATAAGGACAGGTTTGGTTATGGGTAAAGAAAACACTTTAATGTATGATCAAATAC